>NC_054473.1:76102043-76359179 GCF_017639515.1 Carcharodon carcharias
CGTTGGCGGTGTGGTTTATATTCCTTGAGGCGTGTTGGCGGTGTGGTTTATATTCCTTGAGGCGAGTTGGCGGTGTGGTTTATATTCCTTGAGGCGAGTCGGCGGTGTGGTTTATATTCTCTGTGGCGAGTTGGCGATGTGGTTTGTATTCCTTGAGGTGAGTTGGCAGTGTAGTTTATATTCATTGAGGCGAGTTGGCGGTGTGGTTTATATTCCTTGAGGCGAGTGGGCCATGTGGTTTATATTCCCTGAGGCGAGTTGGCTGTGTGGTTTATATTCCTCGAGGCGGGTTGGCGGTGTGGTTTATATTCCTTGAGGCGAGTTGGCGGTGTGGTTTATATTCCTTGAGGCGAGTTGGCGGTGTGGTATATGTTCCCTGAGGTGAGTTGGCGGTGTGGTTTATATTCCTTGAGGCGTGTTGGAGGTGTAGTTTATATTCCTTCAGGTGAGTTGGCGCTGTAGTTTATATTCCTTGAGGCGATTTGGCGGTGTGGTTTATATTCATTGAGGCGAGTTGGTGCTTTGGTTTATATACCCTGAGGCGAGTTGGCAGTGCGGCTTATATTCCTTGAGGCGATTTGGCGGTGAGTTTTATATTCCTTGAGGCGAGTTGGTGCTGTGGTTTATATCCCCTGAGCCGAGTTGGCTGTGTGGTTTATATTCCCTGAGGTGAGTTGGCAGTGTGGTTTATATTCCTTGAGGTGATTTGGCGGTGTGATTTATATTCCTTCAGGCGAGTTGGCGGTGTGGTTTATATTCTCTGTGGCGAGTTGGTGGTGTGGTTTATATTCTCTGTGTCGAGTTGGCAGTGTGGTTTATATTCCTTGAGGCGAGTTGGTGCTGTGGTTTATATCCCCTGAGGCGAGTTGGCGGTGTGGTTTATATTCCTAGAGGCGAGTTGGCGGTGTGGTTTATATTCCTAGAGGCGAGTTGGCGGTGTGGTTTATATTCCTAGAGGCGAGTTGGCGGTGTGGTTTATATTCCAAGAGGCTAGTTGGAGGTGTAGTTTATATTCCTTGAGGCGAGTTGGCGGTGTGGTTTATATTCCTTGAGGTGATGTGGCGGTGTGGTTTATATTCCTTGAGGCGAGTTGGCCGTGTGGTTTATATTCCTTGAGGCGAGTTGGCACTGTGGTTTATATTCTCTGTGGCTAGTTGGCGTTGTGGTTTATATTATCTTTGGCAAGTTGGCGGTGTGGTTTATATTTTCTGTGGCGAGTTGGCGGTGTGGTTTATATTCCTTGAGGTGAGTTGACGGTGTGGTTTATATTCCCTGAGGTGAGTTGCCGGTGTGGTTTATATTCCTTGAGGCGTGTTGGCGGTGTGGTTTATATTCCTTGAGGCGAGTTGGCGGTGTGGTTTATATTCCTTGAGGCGAGTCGGCGGTGTGGTTTATATTCTCTGTGGCGAGTTGGCGGTGTGGTTTATATTCCTTGAGGTGAGTTGGCAGTGTAGTTTATATTCATTGAGGCGAGTTGGCGGTGTGGTTTATATTGCTTGAGGCGAGTTGGCCATGTGGTTTATATTCCTTGAGGCGAGTTGGCGGTGTGGTTTATATCCCTTGAGGCGAGTCGGCGGTGTGGTTTATATTCCTTGAGGCGAGTCGGCGGTGTGGTTTTTATTCTCTGTGGCGAGTTGGCGGTGTGGTTTATATTCCTTGAGGCGAGTTGGCCATGTGGTTTATATTCCTTGAGGCGAGTTGGCGGTGTGGTTTATATTCCTTGAGGCGAGTCGGCGGTGTGGTTTATATTCTCTGTGGCGAGTTGGCGGTGTGGTTTGTATTCCTTGAGGTGAGTTGGCAGTGTAGTTTATATTCATTGAGGCGAGTTGTCGGTGTGGTTTATATTCCTTGAGGCGAGTTGGCCATGTGGTTTATATTCCCTGAGGCGAGTTGGCTGTGTGGTTTATATTCCTCGAGGCGAGTTGGCGGTGTGGTTTATATTCCTTGAGGCGAGTTGGCGGTGTGGTTTATATTCCTTGAGGCGAGTTGGCGGTGTGGTATATATTCCCTGAGGTGAGTTGGCGGTGTGGTTTATATTCCTTGAGGCAAGTTGGCGTTGTGGTTTATATTCTCTTTGGCAAGTTGGCAGTGTGGTTTATATTTTCTGTGGCGAGTTGTCGGTGTGGAGTTGTCGGTGTGGTTTATATTCCTTGAGGTGATTTGGAGGTGTGGTTTATATTCTCTGTGGCGAGTTGGCGTATGGTTTAAATTCCTTGAGGCGAGTTGGCGCTGTGGTTTATTTTCCCTGAGGCGAGTTGGCGGTGTGGTTTATTTTCTTTGAGGTGAGTTGGCGGTGTGGTTTAAATACCCTGAGCCGAGTTGGCGGTGTGGTTTAAGTACCCTGAGCCGAGTTGGCGGTGTGGTTTATATACCCTGAGGCAAGTTGGCGGTGTGGTTTACATACCCTGAGCCGAGTTGGTGGTATGGTTCATATTCGTTGAGGCGAGTTGGCGGTGTGGTTCATAATTCATACGGCGAGTTGGCGATGTGGTTTATATTCCTTGAGGCGAGTTGGCGGTGTGATTTAATTCTTTGAGGCTAGTTGGCGGTGTGGTTTCTATTCTCTGTGGTGAGTTGGTGTGGTTTATATTCTCTGTGTCGAGTTGGCGGTGTGGTTTATATTGTCTGTCTCGAGTTGGCGGATTATTTTTATTCCTTGTGGCGAGTTGGGGGTGTTGTTTATATTGTCTGTTTCGAGTTGGCGGATTATTTTTATTCCTTCAGGCGAGTTGGCGGTGTGGTTTATATTCCTTGAGGCGAGTTGGCGGTGTTGTTTATATTCCTTGAGGTGAGGTGGCGGTGTGGTTTATATACCCTAGCCGAGTTGGCGGTGTGTTTTTTATTTTCTGTGGCGTGTTGGCGCTGTGGTTTATATTCCTTGAGGCGAGTTGGCGGTGTGGTTTATATTCCTTGAGGCGTGTTGGAGGTGTAGTTTATATTCCTTCAGGTGAGTTGGCGCTGTAGTTTATATTCCTTGAGGCGATTTGGCGGTGTGGTTTATATTCATTGAGGCGAGTTGGTGCTTTGGTTTATATACCCTGAGGCGAGTTGGCAGTGCGGCTTATATTCCTTGAGGCGATTTGGCGGTGAGTTTTATATTCCTTGAGGCGAGTTGGTGCTGTGGTTTATATCCCCTGAGCCGAGTTGGCTGTGTGGTTTATATTCCCTGAGGTGAGTTGGCAGTGTGGTTTATATTCCTTGAGGTGATTTGGCGGTGTGATTTATATTCCTTCAGGCGAGTTGGCGGTGTGGTTTATATTCTCTGTGGCGAGTTGGTGGTGTGGTTTATATTCTCTGTGTCGAGTTGGCAGTGTGGTTTATATTCCTTGAGGCGAGTTGGTGCTGTGGTTTATATACCCTGAGGCGAGTTGGCGGTGTGGTTTATATTCCTAGAGGCGAGTTGGCGGTGTGGTTTATATTCCTAGAGGCGAGTTGGCGGTGTGGTTTATATTCCTAGAGGCGAGTTGGCGGTGTGGTTTATATTCCAAGAGGCTAGTTGGAGGTGTAGTTTATATTCCTTGAGGCGAGTTGGCGGTGTGGTTTATATTCCTTGAGGTGATGTGGCGGTGTGGTTTATATTCCTTGAGGCGAGTTGGCCGTGTGGTTTATATTCCTTGAGGCGAGTTGGCACTGTGGTTTATATTCTCTGTGGCTAGTTGGCGTTGTGGTTTATATTATCTTTGGCAAGTTGGCCCTGTGGTTTATATTTTCTGTGGCGAGTTGGCGGTGTGGTTTATATTCCTTGAGGCAAGTTGGCGCTGTGGTTTATATTCCCTGAGGCGAGTTGGCGGTGTGGTTTATATTCCTTGAGGTGAGTTGACGGTGTGGTTTATATTCCCTGAGGTGAGTTGCCGGTGTGGTTTATATTCCTTGAGGCGTGTTGGCGGTGTGGTTTATATTCCTTGAGGCGAGTTGGCGGTGTGGTTTATATTCCTTGAGGCGAGTCGGCGGTGTGGTTTATATTCCTTGAGGTGAGTTGGCGGTGTGGTTTATATTGATTGAGGCGAGTTGGCCATGTGGTTTATATTCCTTGAGGCGAGTTGGCGGTGTGGTTTATATTCCTTGAGGCGAGTCGGCGGTGTGGTTTATATTCCTTGAGGCGAGTCGGCGGTGTGGTTTATATTCTCTGTGGCGAGTTGGCGGTGTGGTTTATATTCCTTGAGGCGCGTTGGCCATGTGGTTTATATTCCTTGAGGCGAGTTGGCGGTGTGGTTTATATTCCTTGAGGCGAGTTGGCGGTGTGGTTTATATTCCTTGAGGCGAGTTGGCGGTGTGGTATATATTCCCTGAGGTGAGTTGGCGGTGTGGTTTATATTCCTTGAGGCAAGTTGGCGTTGTGGTTTATATTCTCTTTGGCAAGTTGGCAGTGTGGTTTATATTTTCTGTGGCGAGTTGTCGGTGTGGAGTTGTCGGTGTGGTTTATATTCCTTGAGGTGATTTGGAGGTGTGGTTTATATTCTCTGTGGCGAGTTGGCGTATGGTTTAAATTCCTTGAGGCGAGTTGGCGCTGTGGTTTATTTTCCCTGAGGCGAGTTGGCGGTGTGGTTTATTTTCTTTGAGGTGAGTTGGCGGTGTGGTTTAAATACCCTGAGCCGAGTTGGCGGTGTGGTTTAAGTACCCTGAGCCGAGTTGGCGGTGTGGTTTATATACCCTGAGGCAAGTTGGCGGTGTGGTTTACATACCCTGAGCCGAGTTGGTGGTATGGTTCATATTCGTTGAGGCGAGTTGGCGGTGTGGTTCATAATTCATACGGCGAGTTGGCGATGTGGTTTATATTCCTTGAGGCGAGTTGGCGGTGTGATTTAATTCTTTGAGGCTAGTTGGCGGTGTGGTTTCTATTCTCTGTGGTGAGTTGGTGTGGTTTATATTCTCTGTGTCGAGTTGGCGGTGTGGTTTATATTGTCTGTCTCGAGTTGGCGGATTATTTTTATTCCTTGTGGCGAGTTGGGGGTGTTGTTTATATTGTCTGTTTCGAGTTGGCGGATTATTTTTATTCCTTCAGGCGAGTTGGCGGTGTGGTTTATATTCCTTGAGGCGAGTTGGCGGTGTTGTTTATATTCCTTGAGGTGAGGTGGCGGTGTGGTTTATATACCCTAGCCGAGTTGGCGGTGTGTTTTTTATTTTCTGTGGCGTGTTGGCGCTGTGGTTTATATTCCTTGAGGCGAGTTGGCGGTGTGGTTTATATTCCTTGAGGCGTGTTGGAGGTGTAGTTTATATTCCTTCAGGTGAGTTGGCGCTGTAGTTTATATTCCTTGAGGCGATTTGGCGGTGTGGTTTATATTCATTGAGGCGAGTTGGTGCTTTGGTTTATATACCCTGAGGCGAGTTGGCAGTGCGGCTTATATTCCTTGAGGCGATTTGGCGGTGAGTTTTATATTCCTTGAGGCGAGTTGGTGCTGTGGTTTATATCCCCTGAGCCGAGTTGGCTGTGTGGTTTATATTCCCTGAGGTGAGTTGGCAGTGTGGTTTATATTCCTTGAGGTGATTTGGCGGTGTGATTTATATTCCTTCAGGCGAGTTGGCGGTGTGGTTTATATTCTCTGTGGCGAGTTGGTGGTGTGGTTTATATTCTCTGTGTCGAGTTGGCAGTGTGTTTTATATTCCTTGAGGCGAGTTGGTGCTGTGGTTTATATACCCTGAGGCGAGTTGGCGGTGTGGTTTATATTCCTAGAGGCGAGTTGGCGGTGTGGTTTATATTCCTAGAGGCGAGTTGGCGGTGTGGTTTATATTCCTAGAGGCGAGTTGGCGGTGTGGTTTATATTCCAAGAGGCTAGTTGGAGGTGTAGTTTATATTCCTTGAGGCGAGTTGGCGGTGTGGTTTATATTCCTTGAGGTGATGTGGCGGTGTGGTTTATATTCCTTGAGGCGAGTTGGCCGTGTGGTTTATATTCCTTGAGGCGAGTTGGCACTGTGGTTTATATTCTCTGTGGCTAGTTGGCGTTGTGGTTTATATTATCTTTGGTAAGTTGGCCCTGTGGTTTATATTTTCTGTGGCGAGTTGGCGGTGTGGTTTATATTCCTTGAGGCAAGTTGGCGCTGTGGTTTATATTCCCTGAGGCGAGTTGGCGGTGTGGTTTATATTCCTTGAGGTGAGTTGACGGTGTGGTTTATATTCCCTGAGGTGAGTTGCCGGTGTGGTTTATATTCCTTGAGGCGTGTTGGCGGTGTGGTTTATATTCCTTGAGGCGAGTTGGCGGTGTGGTTTATATTCCTTGAGGCGAGTCGGCGGTGTGGTTTATATTCCTTGAGGTGAGTTGGCGGTGTGGTTTATATTGATTGAGGCGAGTTGGCCATGTGGTTTATATTCCTTGAGGCGAGTTGGCGGTGTGGTTTATATTCCTTGAGGCGAGTCGGCGGTGTGGTTTATATTCCTTGAGGCGAGTCGGCGGTGTGGTTTATATTCTCTGTGGCGAGTTGGCGGTGTGGTTTATATTCCTTGAGGCGCGTTGGCCATGTGGTTTATATTCCTTGAGGCGAGTTGGCGGTGTGGTTTATATTCCTTGAGGCGAGTCGGCGGTGTGGTTTATATTCTCTGTGGTGAGTTGGCGGTGTGGTTTGTATTCCTTGAGGTGAGTTGGCAGTGTAGTTTATATTCATTGAGGCGAGTTGGCGGTGTAGTTTATATTCCTTGAGGCGAGTTGGCCATGTGGTTTATATTCCCTGAGGCGAGTTGGCTGTGTGGTTTATATTCCTCGAGGCGAGTTGGCGGTGTGGTTTATATTCCTTGAGGCGAGTTGGCGGTGTGGTTTATATTCCTTGAGGCGAGTTGGCGGTGTGGTATATATTCCCTGAGGTGAGTTGGCGGTGTGGTTTATATTCCTTGAGGCAAGTTGGCGTTGTGGTTTATATTCTCTTTGGCAAGTTGGCAGTGTGGTTTATATTTTCTGTGGCGAGTTGTCGGTGTGGAGTTGTCGGTGTGGTTTATATTCCTTGAGGCGAGTTGGCGCTGTGGTTTATTTTCCCTGAGGCGAGTTGGCGGTGTGGTTTATTTTCTTTGAGGTGAGTTGGCGGTGTGGTTTAAATACCCTGAGCCGAGTTGGCGGTGTGGTTTAAGTACCCTGAGCCGAATTGGCGGTGTGGTTTATATACCCTGAGGCAAGTTGGCGGTGTGGTTTACATACCCTGAGCCGAGTTGGTGGTATGGTTCATATTCGTTGAGGCGAGTTGGCGGTGTGGTTCATAATTCATACGGCGAGTTGGTGATGTGGTTTATATTCCTTGAGGCGAGTTGGCGGTGTGATTTAATTCTTTGAGGCTAGTTGGCGGTGTGGTTTCTATTCTCTGTGGTGAGTTGGTGTGGTTTATATTCTCTGTGTCGAGTTGGCGGTGTGGTTTATATTGTCTGTCTCGAGTTGGCGGATTATTTTTATTCCTTGTGGCGAGTTGGCGGTGTTGTTTATATTGTCTGTTTCGAGTTGGCGGATTATTTTTATTCCTTCAGGCGAGTTGGCGGTGTGGTTTATATTCCTTGAGGCGAGTTGGCGGAGTTGTTTATATTCCTTGAGGTGAGGTGGCGGTGTGGTTTATATTCCTTGAGGCGAGTTGGCCGTGTGGTTTATATTCCTTGAGGCGAGTTGGCGCTGTCGTTTATATTCTCTGTGGCGAGTTGGCGGTGTGGTTTATATTCTCTGTGGCAAGTTGGCGGTGTGGTTTATATTTTCTGTGGCGAGTTGGCGGTGTGGTTTATATTCCTTGAGGCGAGTTGGCGGTGTGGTTTATATTCCTTGAGGCGAGTTGGCGGTGTGGTTAATATTCTCTGTGGTGAGTTGGCGGTGTGGTTTATATTCCCTGAGGCGAGTTTGCGGTGTGGTTTATATTCCTTGAGGCGAGTTGGCGGTGTGGTTTATATTCCTTGAGATGAGTTGGCGGTGTCGTTTATATACCCTATGGCGCGTTGGCGGTGTGCTTTATATTCCTTGAGGCGAGTTGGCGGTGTGGTTTATATTCCTTGAGGCGAGTTGGCGGTGTGGTTTATATTCCTTGATGTGAGTTGGCGGTGTGGTTTATATTCCTTGAGGCGAGTTGGCGGTGTGGTTTATATTCCTTGAGGCGAGTTGGCGGTATGGTTTATATTCCTTGAGGCGAGTTGGCGTTGTGGTTTATATTACTTGAGGCTAGTTGGCGCTGTGGTTTATATTCCTTGAGGCGAGTTGGCGGTGTGGTTTATATTCCTTGAGGTGAGGTGGCGGTGTGGTTTATATTCCTTGAGGCGAGTTGGCCGTGTGGTTTATATTCCTTGAGGCGAGTTGGCGCTGTGGTTTATATTCTCTTTGGCAAGTTGGCGGTGTGGTTTATATTTTCTGTGGCGAGTTGGCGGTGTGGTTTATATTCCTTGAGGTGATTTGGCGGTGTGGTTTATATTCCTTGAGGCGAGTTGGCGCTGTGGTTTATATTCCCTGAGGCGAGTTGGCGGTGTGGTTTATATTCCTTGAGGTGAGTTGGCGGTGTGGTTTATATTCCCTGAGGTGAGTTGCCGGTGTGGTTTATATTCCTTAAGGCGTGTTGGCGGTGTGGTTTATATTCCTTGAGGCGAGTTGGCGGTGTGGTTTATATTCTCTGTGGCGAGTTGGCGGTGTGGTTTGTATTCCTTGAGGTGATTTGGCAGTGTAGTTTATATTCATTGAGGCGAGTTGGCGGTGTGGTTTATATTCCTTGAGGCGAGTTGGCCATGTGGTTTATATTCCCTGAGGCGAGTTGGCTGTGTGGTTTATATTCCTCGAGGCGAGTTGGAGGTGTGGTTTATATTCCTTGAGGCGAGTTGGCGGTGTGGTTTATATTCCTTGAGGCGAGTTGGCGGTGTGCTATATATTCCCTGAGGTGAGTTGGCGGTGTGGTTTATATTCCTTGAGGCAAGTTGGCGGTGTGTTTTATATACTTTTGGCGAGTTGGCGGTGTGGTTTATATTCTCTGTGGCGAGTTGGCAGTGTGGTTTATATTCCTTGAGACGAGTTGGCCGTGTAGTTTATATTCCTTGAGGCGAATTGGTGGTTTGGTTTATATTCCTTGAGGCGAGTTGGTGCTGTGGTTTATATTCCCTGAGGCAAGTTGGCGGTGTGGTTTATATTCCATGAGCTGTGTTGGCAGTGTGGTTTATATACTTTGAGGCGAGTTGGCGGTGTGGCTTATATTCCTTGAGGCGAGTTGGCGGTGTGGTTTATATTCCTTGAGGCGTGTTGGAGGTGTAGTTTATATTCCTTCAGGTGAGTTGGCGCTGTAGTTTATATTCCTTGAGGCGATTTGGCGGTGTGGTTTATATTCATTGAGGCGAGTTGGTGCTTTGGTTTATATACCCTGAGGCGAGTTGGCAGTGCGGCTTATATTCCTTGAGGCGATTTGGCGGTGAGGTTTATATTCCTTGAGGCGAGTTGGTGCTGTGGTTTATATCCCCTGAGCCGAGTTGGCGGTGTGGTTTATATTGCTTGAGGCGAGTTGGCCATGTGGTTTATATTCCTTGAGGCGAGTTGGCGGTGTGGTTTATATTCCTTGAGGCGAGTCGGCGGTGTGGTTTATATTCTCTGTGGCGAGTTGGCAGTGTGGTTTATATTCCCTGAGGCGAGTTGGCGGTGTGGTTTATATTCCTCGAGGCGAGTTGGCGGTGTGGTTTATATTCCTTGAGGCGAGTTGGCGGTGTGGTTTATATTCCTTGAGGCGAGTTGGCGGTGTGGTATATATTCCCTGAGGTGAGTTGGCGGTGTGGTTTATATTCCTTGAGGCAAGTTGGCGGTGTGTTTTATATTCCTTGAGGCGAGTTGGCGGTGTGGTTTATATTCTCTGTGGCGAGTTGGCAGTGTGGTTTATATTCCTTGAGACGAGTTGGCAGTTTAGTTTATATTCCTTGAGGCGAATTGGTGGTTTGGTTTATATTCCTTGAGGCGAGTTGGTGCTGTGGTTTATATTCCCTGAGGCAAGTTGGCGGTGTGGTTTATATTCCTTGAGCTGAGTTGGCAGTGTGGTTTATATACTTTGAGGCGTGTTGGCGGTGTGGTTTATATTCCTTGAGGCGTGTTGGCGGTGTGGTTTATATTCCTTGAGGCGAGTTGGCGGTGTGGTTTATATTCCTTGAGGCGAGTCGGCGGTGTGGTTTATATTCTCTGTGGCGAGTTGGCGATGTGGTTTGTATTCCTTGAGGTGAGTTGGCAGTGTAGTTTATATTCATTGAGGCGAGTTGGCGGTGTGGTTTATATTCCTTGAGGCGAGTGGGCCATGTGGTTTATATTCCCTGAGGCGAGTTGGCTGTGTGGTTTATATTCCTCGAGGCGGGTTGGCGGTGTGGTTTATATTCCTTGAGGCGAGTTGGCGGTGTGGTTTATATTCCTTGAGGCGAGTTGGCGGTGTGGTATATATTCCCTGAGGTGAGTTGGCGGTGTGGTTTATATTCCTTGAGGCGTGTTGGAGGTGTAGTTTATATTCCTTCAGGTGAGTTGGCGCTGTAGTTTATATTCCTTGAGGCGATTTGGCGGTGTGGTTTATATTCATTGAGGCGAGTTGGTGCTTTGGTTTATATACCCTGAGGCGAGTTGGCAGTGCGGCTTATATTCCTTGAGGCGATTTGGCGGTGAGTTTTATATTCCTTGAGGCGAGTTGGTGCTGTGGTTTATATCCCCTGAGCCGAGTTGGCTGTGTGGTTTATATTCCCTGAGGTGAGTTGGCAGTGTGGTTTATATTCCTTGAGGTGATTTGGCGGTGTGATTTATATTCCTTCAGGCGAGTTGGCGGTGTGGTTTATATTCTCTGTGGCGAGTTGGTGGTGTGGTTTATATTCTCTGTGTCGAGTTGGCAGTGTGGTTTATATTCCTTGAGGCGAGTTGGTGCTGTGGTTTATATACCCTGAGGCGAGTTGGCGGTGTGGTTTATATTCCTAGAGGCGAGTTGGCGGTGTGGTTTATATTCCTAGAGGCAAGTTGGCGGTGTGGTTTATATTCCTAGAGGCGAGTTGGCTGTGTGGTTTATATTCCTAGAGGCAAGTTGGAGGTGTGGTTTATATTCCTTGAGGCGAGTTGGCGCTGTGGTTTATATTGCTTGAGGTGATGTGGCGGTGTGGTTTATATTCCTTGAGGCGAGTTGGCCGTGTGGTTTATATTCCTTGAGGCGAGTTGGCACTGTGGTTTATATTCTCTGTGGCTAGTTGGCGTTGTGGTTTATATTATCTTTGGCAAGTTGGCGGTGTGGTTTATATTTTCTGTGGCGAGTTGGCGGTGTGGTTTATATTCCTTGAGGTGAGTTGACGGTGTGGTTTATATTCCCTGAGGTGAGTTGCGGTGTGGTTTATATTCCTTGAGGCGTGTTGGCGGTGTGGTTTATATTCCTTGAGGCGAGTTGGCGGTGTGGTTTATATTCCTTGAGGCGAGTCGGCGGTGTGGTTTATATTCTCTGTGGCGAGTTGGCGGTGTGGTTTATATTCCTTGAGGTGAGTTGGCAGTGTAGTTTATATTCATTGAGGCGAGTTGGCGGTGTGGTTTATATTGCTTGAGGCGAGTTGGCCATGTGGTTTATATTCCTTGAGGCGAGTTGGCGGTGTGGTTTATATCCCTTGAGGCGAGTCGGCGGTGTGGTTTATATTCCTTGAGGCGAGTCGGCGGTGTGGTTTTTATTCTCTGTGGCGAGTTGGCGGTGTGGTTTATATTCCTTGAGGCGAGTTGACCATGTGGTTTATATTCCTTGAGGCGAGTTGGCGGTGTGGTTTATATTCCTTGAGGCGAGTGGGCGGTGTGGTTTATATTCTCTGTGGCGAGTTGGCGGTGTGGTTTGTATTCCCTGAGGCGAGTTGGCAGTGTAGTTTATATTCATTGAGGCGAGTTGGCGGTGTGGTTTATATTCCTTGAGGCGAGTTGGCCATGTGGTTTATATTCCCTGAGGCGAGTTGGCTGTGTGGTTTATATTCCTCGAGGCGAGTTGGCGGTGTGGTTTATATTCCTTGAGGCGAGTTGGCGGTGTGGTTTATATTCCTTGAGGCGAGTTGGCGGTGTGGTATATATTCCGTGAGGTGAGTTGGCGGTGTGGTTTATATTCCTTGAGGCAAGTTGGCGTTGTGGTTTATATTCTCTTTGGCAAGTTGGCGGTGTGGTTTATATTTTCTGTGGCGAGTTGTCGGTGTGGTTTATATTCCTTGAGGTGATTTGGCGGTGTGGTTTATATTCTCTGTGGCGAGTTGGCGTATGGTTTATATTCCTTGAGGCGAGTTGGCGCTGTGGTTTATATTCCCTGAGGCGAGTTGGCGGTGTGGTTTACATTCTTTGAGGTGAGTTGGCGGTGTGGTTTATATACCCTGAGCCGAGTTGGCGGTGTGGTTTAAATACCCTGAGCCGAGTTGGCGGTGTGGTTTATATACCCTGAGGCAAGTTGGCGGTGTGGTTTACATACCCTGAGCCGAGTTGGTGGTATGGTTCATATTCGTTGAGGCGAGTTGGCGGTGTGGTTCATAATTCATACGGCGAGTTGGCGATGTGGTTTATATTCCTTGAGGCGAGTTGGCGGTGTGATTTAATTCTTTGAGGCTAGTTGGCGGTGTGGTTTCTATTCTCTGTGGTGAGTTGGTGTGGTTTATATTCTCTGTGTCGAGTTGGCGGTGTGGTTTATATTGTCTGTCTCGAGTTGGCGGATTATTTTTATTCCTTGTGGCGAGTTGGGGGTGTTGTTTATATTGTCTGTTTCGAGTTGGCGGATTATTTTTATTCCTTCAGGCGAGTTGGCGGTGTGGTTTATATTCCTTGAGGCGAGTTGGCGGTGTTGTTTATATTCCTTGAGGTGAGGTGGCGGTGTGGTTTATATACCCTAGCCGAGTTGGCGGTGTGTTTTTTATTTTCTGTGGCGTGTTGGCGCTGTGGTTTATATTCCTTGAGGCGAGTTGGCGGTGTGGTTTATATTCCTTGAGGCGTGTTGGAGGTGTAGTTTATATTCCTTCAGGTGAGTTGGCGCTGTAGTTTATATTCCTTGAGGCGATTTGGCGGTGTGGTTTATATTCATTGAGGCGAGTTGGTGCTTTGGTTTATATACCCTGAGGCGAGTTGGCAGTGCGGCTTATATTCCTTGAGGCGATTTGGCGGTGAGTTTTATATTCCTTGAGGCGAGTTGGTGCTGTGGTTTATATCCCCTGAGCCGAGTTGGCTGTGTGGTTTATATTCCCTGAGGTGAGTTGGCAGTGTGGTTTATATTCCTTGAGGTGATTTGGCGGTGTGATTTATATTCCTTCAGGCGAGTTGGCGGTGTGGTTTATATTCTCTGTGGCGAGTTGGTGGTGTGGTTTATATTCTCTGTGTCGAGTTGGCAGTGTGGTTTATATTCCTTGAGGCGAGTTGGTGCTGTGGTTTATATACCCTGAGGCGAGTTGGCGGTGTGGTTTATGTTCCTAGCGGCAAGTTGGCGGTGTGGTTTATATTCCTAGAGGCGAGTTGGCGGTGTGGTTTATATTCCTAGAGGCGAGTTGGCGGTGTGGTTTATATTCCAAGAGGCTAGTTGGAGGTGTAGTTTATATTCCTTGAGGCGAGTTGGCGGTGTGGTTTATATTCCTTGAGGTGATGTGGCGGTGTGGTTTATATTCCTTGAGGCGAGTTGGCCGTGTGGTTTATATTCCTTGAGGCGAGTTGGCACTGTGGTTTATATTCTCTGTGGCTAGTTGGCGTTGTGGTTTATATTATCTTTGGTAAGTTGGCCCTGTGGTTTATATTTTCTGTGGCGAGTTGGCGGTGTGGTTTATATTCCTTGAGGCAAGTTGGCGCTGTGGTTTATATTCCCTGAGGCGAGTTGGCGGTGTGGTTTATATTCCTTGAGGTGAGTTGACGGTGTGGTTTATATTCCCTGAGGTGAGTTGCCGGTGTGGTTTATATTCCTTGAGGCGTGTTGGCGGTGTGGTTTATATTCCTTGAGGCGAGTTGGCGGTGTGGTTTATATTCCTTGAGGCGAGTCGGCGGTGTGGTTTATATTCCTTGAGGTGAGTTGGCGGTGTGGTTTATATTGATTGAGGCGAGTTGGCCATGTGGTTTATATTCCTTGAGGCGAGTTGGCGGTGTGGTTTATATTCCTTGAGGCGAGTCGGCGGTGTGGTTTATATTCCTTGAGGCGAGTCGGCGGTGTGGTTTATATTCTCTGTGGCGAGTTGGCGGTGTGGTTTATATTCCTTGAGGCGCGTTGGCCATGTGGTTTATATTCCTTGAGGCGAGTTGGCGGTGTGGTTTATATTCCTTGAGGCGAGTCGGCGGTGTGGTTTATATTCTCTGTGGTGAGTTGGCGGTGTGGTTTGTATTCCTTGAGGTGAGTTGGCAGTGTAGTTTATATTCATTGAGGCGAGTTGGCGGTGTAGTTTATATTCCTTGAGGCGAGTTGGCCATGTGGTTTATATTCCCTGAGGCGAGTTGGCTGTGTGGTTTATATTCCTCGAGGCGAGTTGGCGGTGTGGTTTATATTCCTTGAGGCGAGTTGGCGGTGTGGTTTATATTCCTTGAGGCGAGTTGGCGGTGTGGTATATATTCCCTGAGGTGAGTTGGCGGTGTGGTTTATATTCCTTGAGGCAAGTTGGCGTTGTGGTTTATATTCTCTTTGGCAAGTTGGCAGTGTGGTTTATATTTTCTGTGGCGAGTTGTCGGTGTGGAGTTGTCGGTGTGGTTTATATTCCTTGAGGCGAGTTGGCGCTGTGGTTTATTTTCCCTGAGGCGAGTTGGCGGTGTGGTTTATTTTCTTTGAGGTGAGTTGGCGGTGTGGTTTAAATACCCTGAGCCGAGTTGGCGGTGTGGTTTAAGTACCCTGAGCCGAATTGGCGGTGTGGTTTATATACCCTGAGGCAAGTTGGCGGTGTGGTTTACATACCCTGAGCCGAGTTGGTGGTATGGTTCATATTCGTTGAGGCGAGTTGGCGGTGTGGTTAATAATTCATACGGCGAGTTGGTGATGTGGTTTATATTCCTTGAGGCGAGTTGGCGGTGTGATTTAATTCTTTGAGGCTAGTTGGCGGTGTGGTTTATATTCTCTGTGGTGAGTTGGTGTGGTTTATATTCTCTGTGTCGAGTTGGCGGTGTGGTTTATATTGTCTGTCTCGAGTTGGCGGATTATTTTTATTCCTTGTGGCGAGTTGGCGGTGTTGTTTATATTGTCTGTTTCGAGTTGGCGGATTATTTTTATTCCTTCAGGCGAGTTGGCGGTGTGGTTTATATTCCTTGAGGCGAGTTGGCGGAGTTGTTTATATTCCTTGAGGTGAGGTGGCGGTGTGGTTTATATTCCTTGAGGCGAGTTGGCCGTGTGGTTTATATTCCTTGAGGCGAGTTGGCGCTGTCGTTTATATTCTCTGTGGCGAGTTGACGGTGTGGTTTATATTCTCTGTGGCAAGTTGGCGGTGTGGTTTATATTTTCTGTGGCGAGTTGGCGGTGTGGTTTATATTCCTTGAGGCGAGTTGGCGGTGTGGTTTATATTCCTTGAGGCGAGTTGGCGGTGTGGTTTATATTCTCTGTGGTGAGTTGGCGGTGTGGTTTATATTCCCTGTGGCGAGTTGGCGCTGTGGTTTATATTCCTTGAGGCGAGTTGGCGGTGTGGTTTATATTCCTTGAGATGAGTTGGCGGTGTCGTTTATATACCCTAAGGTGCGTTGGCGGTGTGCTTTATATTCCTTGAGGCGAGTTGGCGGTGTGGTTTATATTCCTTGAGGCGAGTTGGCGGTGTGGTTTATATTCCTTGATGTGAGTTGGCGGTGTGGTTTATATTCCTTGAGGCGAGTTGGCGGTGTGGTTTATATTCCTTGAGGCGAGTTGGCGGTATGGTTTATATTCCTTGAGGCGAGTTGGCGTTGTGGTTTATATTACTTGAGGCTAGTTGGCGCTGTGGTTTATATTCCTTGAGGCGAGTTGGCGGTGTGGTTTATATTCCTTGAGGTGAGGTGGCGGTGTGGTTTATATTCCTTGAGGCGAGTTGGCCGTGTGGTTTATATTCCTTGAGGCGAGTTGGCGCTGTGGTTTATATTCTCTTTGGCAAGTTGGCGGTGTGGTTTATATTTTCTGTGGCGAGTTGGCGGTGTGGTTTATATTCCTTGAGGTGATTTGGCGGTGTGGTTTATATTCCTTGAGGCGAGTTGGCGCTGTGGTTTATATTCCCTGAGGCGAGTTGGCGGTGTGGTTTATATTCCTTGAGGTGAGTTGGCGGTGTGGTTTATATTCCCTGAGGTGAGTTGCCGGTGTGGTTTATATTCCTTGAGGCGAGTTGGCGGTGTGGTTTATATTCCTTGAGGCGAGTTGGCGGTGTGGTTTATATTCTCTGTGGCGAGTTGGCGGTGTGGTTTATATTCCTTGAGACGAGTTGGCAGTGTAGTTTATATTCATTGAGGCGAGTTGGCGGTGTGGTTTATATTCCTTGAGGCGAGTTGGCCATGTGGTTTATATTCCTTGAGGTGAGTTGGCTGTGTGGTTTATATTCCTCGAGGCGAGTTGGCGGTGTGGTTTATATTCCTTGAGGCGAGTTGGCGGCTGTGGTTTATATTCCCTGAGGCGAGTTGGCGGTGTGGTTTATATTCCATGAGGTGAGTTGGCGGTGTGGTTTATATTCCTTGAGGCGAGTTGGCGGTGTGTTTTATATTCCTTGAGGCGAGTTGGCGGTGTGGTTTATATTCCTTGAGGCGAGTTGGCGGTGTTGTTTAAATTCATTGAGGCGAGTTGGCGGTGTGGTTTATATTCCTTGAGGCGAGTTGGCGGTGTGGTTTATATTCCTTGAGGCGAGTTGGCTGTGTGGTTTATATTCCTTGAGGCGAGTTGGCGGTGTGGTTTATATTCCATGAGACTAGTTGGCGTTATAGTTTATATACCCTGAGTCGAGTTGGCGGTGTGGTTTATATTCCTTGAGGCGAGTTGGCGGTGTGGTTTATATTCCTTGAGGCGAGTTGGCGGTGTGGTTTATATTCCTTGAGGCGAGTTGGCAGTGTGGTTTATATTCCTTGAGGCGAGTTGGCGGTGTTGGTTTATATTCCTTGAGGCGAGTTGGTGCTTTGGTTTAAATTCATTGAGGCGAGTTGGCTTTGTGGCTTCTATTCCTTAAGGCGAGTTGGCGGTGTGGTTTATATTCCTTGAGGCGAGTTGGCTGTTTGGCTTATATTCCTTGAGGCGAGTTGGCGGTGTGGTTTATATTCCTTGAGGCGAGTTGGCGGTGTGGTTTATATTCCTTAAGGCGAGTTGGCGGTGTGGTTTATATTCCTCGAGACGAGTTGGCGGTGTGGTTTATATTCCTTGAGGCGAGTTGTGGTGTGGTTTATATTCCTTGAGGCGAGTTGGCGGTGTGGTTTATATTCCTTGAGGCGAGTTGGCGGTGTGGTTTATATTCCTTGAGGCGAGTTGGCGGTGTGGTTTATATTCCTTGAGGCGAGTTGGCGGTGTGGTTTATATTCCTTGAGGCGAGTTGGCGGTGTGGTTTATATTCCTTGAGGCTAGTAGGCGGTGTGGTTTATATTCCTTGAGGCGAGTTGGCGGTGTGGTTTATATTCCTTGAGGCGAGTTGGCGCTGTGGTTTATATTCCTTGAGGCGAGTTGGCATTGCTGTTTATATTCCCTGAGGCGAGTTGGCTGTGTGGTTTATATACCCTGAGGCGAGTTGGCGGTGTGGTTTATATTCCTTGAGGCGAGTTGGCGGTGTGGTTTATATTCCCTGAGGCGAGTTGGCTGTGTGGTTTATATTCCTCGAGGCGAGTTGGCGGTGTGGTTTATCTTCCTTGAGGCGAGTTGGCGGTGTGGTTTATATTCCTTGAGGCGAGTTGGCGGTGTGGTATATATTCCCTGAGGTGAGTTGGCGGTGTGGTTTATATTCCATGAGCTGAGTTGGCGGTGTGGTTTATATACCTTGAGGCGAGTTGGCGGTGTGGCTTATATTCCTTGAGGCGAGTTGGCGGTGTGGTTTATATTCCTTGAGGCGAGTTGGCGGTATGGTTTATATACCCTAGCCGAGTTGGCGGTGTGTTTTTTATTTTCTGTGGCGTGTTGGCGCTGTGGTTTATATTCCTTGAGGCGAGTTGGCGGTGTGGTTTATATTCCTTGAGGCGAGTTGGCGGTGTGGTTTATATTCCTTGAGGTGAGTTGGCGCTGTGGTTTATATTCCTTGAGGCGAGTTGGCGGTGTGGTTTATATTCCTTGAGGCGAGTTGGCGGTGTGGTTTATATTCCCTGAGGCGAGTTGGCGGTGTGGTTTATATTCCTTGAGGCGAGTTGGCGGTGTGGTTTATATTCCTTGAGGCGAGTTGGTGCTGTGGTTTATATTCCCTGAGGCGAGTTGGCGGTGTGGTTTATATACCCTGAGGCGAGTTGGCGGTGTGGTTTATATTCCTTGTGGCGAGTTGGCGGTGTGGTTTATATTCCTTGAGGCGAGTTGGCGGTGTGGTTTATATTCTCTGTGGCGAGTTGGCGGTGTGGTTTATATTCCTGAGGCGAGTTGGCGCTGTGGTTTATATTCCTTGAGGCGAGTTGGCGGTGTGGTTTATATTCCTTGAGGCGAGTTGGCGGTGTGGTTTATATTCCTTGAGGCGAGTTGGCGCTGTAGTTTATATTCCTTGAGGCGAGTTGGCGGTGTGGTTTATATTCCTTGAGGCGAGTTGATGCTTTGGTTTATATACCCTGAGGCGAGTTGGCGGTGTGGTTTATATTCCTTGAGGCGATTTGGCGGTGTGGTTTATATTCCTTGAGGCGAGTTGGTGCTGTGGTTTATATTCCCTGAGGCGAGTTGGCGGTGTGGTTTATATTCCTTGAGGCGAGTTGGCCGTGTGGTTTATATACCCTGAGGCGAGTTGGCGGTGTGGTTTATATTCCTTGAGGCGAGTTGGCGGTGTGGTTTATATTCCTTGATGCGAGTTGGCGGTGTGGTTTATATTCTCGGCGGCGAGTTGGCGGTGTGGTTTATATACCTGGAGACAAGCTGGCGGTGTGGTTTATATTCCTTGAGGCGAGTTGGCGGTGTGGTTTATATTCCTTGAGGCGAGTTGGCGGTGTGGTATATATTCCTGAGGTGAGTTGGCGGTGTGGTTTATATTCCTGAGCTGAGTTGGCGGTGTGGTTTATATTCCTTGAGGCGAGTTGGCGGTGTGGTTTATATTCCTTGAGGTGAGGTGGCGGTGTGGTTTATATACCCTAGCCGAGTTGGCGGTGTGTTTTTTATTTTCTGTGGCGTGTTGGCGCTGTGGTTTATATTCCTTGAGGCGAGTTGGCGGTGTGGTTTATATTCCTTGAGGCGTGTTGGAGGTGTAGTTTATATTCCTTCAGGTGAGTTGGCGCTGTAGTTTATATTCCTTGAGGCGATTTGGCGGTGTGGTTTATATTCATTGAGGCGAGTTGGTGCTTTGGTTTATATACCCTGAGGCGAGTTGGCAGTGCGGCTTATATTCCTTGAGGCGATTTGGCGGTGAGGTTTATATTCCTTGAGGCGAGTTGGTGCTGTGGTTTATATCCCCTGAGCCGAGTTGGCTGTGTGGTTTATATTCCCTGAGGTGAGTTGGCAGTGTGGTTTATATTCCTTGAGGTGATTTGGCGGTGTGATTTATATTCCTTCAGGCGAGTTGGCGGTGTGGTTTATATTCTCTGTGGCGAGTTGGTGGTGTGGTTTATATTCTCTGTGTCGAGTTGGCAGTGTGGTTTATATTCCTTGAGGCGAGTTGGTGCTGTGGTTTATATACCCTGAGGCGAGTTGGCGGTGCGGCTCAAATGCCTTTAGGCGAGTTGGCGGTGTGGTTTATATTCCTAGAGGCGAGTTGGCGGTGTGGTTTATATTCCTAGAGGCGAGTTGGCGGTGTGGTTTATATTCCAAGAGGCTAGTTGGAGGTGTAGTTTATATTCCTTGAGGCGAGTTGGCGGTGTGGTTTATATTCCTTGAGGTGATGTGGCGGTGTGGTTTATATTCCTTGAGGCGAGTTGGCCGTGTGGTTTATATTCCTTGAGGCGAGTTGGCGCTGTGGTTTATATTCTCTGTGGCTAGTTGGCGTTGTGGTTTATATTCTCTGTGGCAAGTTGGCCGTGTGGTTTATATTTTCTGTGGCGAGTTGGCGGTGTGGTTTATATTCCTTGAGGCGAGTTGGCGCTGTGGTTTATATTCCCTGAGGCGAGTTGGCGGTGTGGTTTATATTCCTTGAGGTGAGTTGACGGTGTGGTTTATATTCCCTGAGGTGAGTTGCCGGTGTGGTTTATATTCCTTGAGGCGTGTTGGCGGTGTGGTTTATATTCCTTGAGGCGAGTTGGCGGTGTGGTTTATATTCCTTGAGGCGAGTTGGCGGTGTGGTTTATATTCCTTGAGGCGAGTTGGCGGTGTGGTTTATATTCCTTGAGGCGAGTTGGCAGTGTGGTTTATATTCCTTGAGGCGAGTTGGCGGTGTGGTTTATATTCCTTGAGGCGAGTTGGCGGTGTGGTTTATATTCCTTGAGGCGAGTTGGCGGTGTGGTTTATATTCTCTGAGGCGAGTTGGCGGTGTGGTTTATATTCCTTGAGGCGAGTTGGCGGTGTGGTTTATATTCCTTGAGGCGAGTTGGCGGTGTGGTTTATATTCCTTGAGGCGAGTTGGCGGTGTGGTTTATATTCCTTGAGGCGAGTTGGCGGTGTGGTTTATATTCCCTGAGGTGAGTTGGCGGTGTGGTTTATATTCCTTGAGGCGAGTTGGCGGTGTGTTTTATATTCCTTGAGGCGAGTTGGCGGTGTGGTTTATATTCCTTGAGGCGAGTTGACGGTGTGGTTTATATTCCTTGAGGCGAGTTGGCGGTGTGGTTTATATTCCTTGAGGCGAGTTGGCGGTGTGGTTTATATTCCTTGAGGCGAGTTGGCGGTGTGGTTTATATTCCCTGAGGCGAGTTGGCTGTGTGGTTTATATTCCTCGAGGCGAGTTGGCGGTGTGGTTTATATTCCTTGAGGCGAGTTGGCGGTGTGGTTTATATTCCTTGAGGCGAGTTGGCGGTGTGGTTTATATTCCTTGAGGCGAGTTGGCGGTGTGGTTTATATTCCCTGAGGCGAGTTGGCGGTGTGGTTTATATTCCATGAGCTGTGTTGGCAGTGTGGTTTATATACTTTGAGGCGAGTTGGCGGTGTGGCTTATATTCCTTGAGGCGCGTTGGCGGTGTGGTTTATATACCCGAGCCGAGTTGGCGGTGTGTTTTATATTTTCTGTGGCGAGTTGGCGCTGTGGTTTATATTCCTTGAGGCGAGTTGGCGGTGTGGTTTATATTCCTTGAGGCGTGTTGGAGGTGTAGTTTATATTCCTTCAGGTGAGTTGGCGCTGTAGTTTATATTCCTTGAGGCGATTTGGCGGTGTGGTTTATATTCCTTGAGGCGAGTTGGTGCTTTGGTTTATATACCCTGAGGCGAGTTGGCGGTGTGGCTTATATTCCTTGAGGCGATTTGGCGGTGAGTTTTATATTCCTTGAGGCGAGTTGGTGCTGTGGTTTATATACCCTGAGCCGAGTTGGCGGTGTGGTTTATATTCCCTGAGGTGAGTTGGCAGTGTGGTTTATATTCCTTGAGGTGATTTGGCGGTGTGATTTATATTCCTTCAGGCGAGTTGGCGGTGTGGTTTATATTCTCTGTGGCGAGTTGGTGGTGTGGTTTATATTCTCTGTGTCGAGTTGGCAGTGTGGTTTATATTCCTTGAGGCGAGTTGGTGCTGTGGTTTATATACCCTGAGGCGAGTTGGCGGTGTGGTTTATATTCCTAGAGGCGAGTTGGCGGTGTGGTTTATATTCCTAGAGGCGAGTTGGCGGTGTGGTTTATATTCCTAGAGGCGAGTTGGCGGTGTGGTTTATATTCCAAGAGGCTAGTTGGAGGTGTAGTTTATATTCCTTGAGGCGAGTTGGCGGTGTGGTTTATATTCCTTGAGGTGAGGTGGCGGTGTGGTTTATATTCCTTGAGGCGAGTTGGCCGTGTGGTTTATATTCCTTGAGGCGAGTTGGCGCTGTGGTTTATATTCTCTGTGGCTAGTTGGCGTTGTGGTTTATATTATCTTTGGCAAGTTGGCGGTGTGGTTTATATTTTCTGTGGCGAGTTGGCGGTGTGGTTTATATTCCTTGAGGCGAGTTGGCGCTGTGGTTTATATTCCCTGAGGCGAGTTGGCGGTGTGGTTTATATTCCTTGAGGTGAGTTGACGGTGTGGTTTATATTCCCTGAGGTGAGTTGCCGGTGTGGTTTATATTCCTTGAGGCGAGTCGGCGGTGTGGTTTATATTCTCTGTGGCGAGTTGGCGGTGTGGTTTATATTCCTTGAGGTGATTTGGCAGTGTAGTTTATATTCATTGAGGCGAGTTGGCGGTGTGGTTTATATTGCTTGAGGCGAGTTGGCCATGTGGTTTATATTCCTTGAGGCGAGTTGGCGGTGTGGTTTATATTCCTTGAGGCGAGTCGGCGGTGTGGTTTATATTCTCTGTGGCGAGTCGGCGGTGTGGTTTGTATTCCTTGAGGTGAGTTGGCAGTGTAGTTTATATTCATTGAGGCGAGTTGGCGGTGTGGTTTATATTCCTTGAGGCGAGTTGGCCATGTGGTTTATATTCCCTGAGGCGAGTTGGCTGTGTGGTTTATATTCCTCGAGGTGAGTTGGCGGTGTGGTTTATATTCCTTGAGGCGAGTTGGCGGTGTGGTTTATATTCCTTGAGGCGAGTTGGCGGTGTGGTATATATTCCCTGAGGTGAGTTGGCGGTGTGGTTTATATTCCTTGAGGCAAGTTGGCGGTGTGTTTTATATTCTTTTGGCGAGTTGGCGGTGTGGTTTATATTCTCTGTGGCGAGTTGGCAGTGTGGTTTATATTCCTTGAGACGAGTTGGCAGTGTAGTTTATATTCCTTGAGGCGAATTGGTGGTTTGGTTTATATTCCTTGAGGCGAGTTGGTGCTGTGGTTTATATTCCCTGAGGCAAGTTGGCGGTGTGTTTTATATTCCATGAGCTGTGTTGGCAGTGTGGTTTATATACTTTGAGGCGAGTTGGCGGTGTGGCTTATATTCCTTGAGGCGCGTTGGCGGTATGGTTTATATACCCTAGCCGAGTTGGCGGTGTGTTTTTTATTTTCTGTGGCGTGTTGGCGCTGTGGTTTATATTCCTTGAGGCGATTTGGCGGTGTGGTTTATATTCCTTGAGGCGAGTTGGTGCTTTGGTTTATATACCCTGAGGCGAGTTGGCGGTGTGGTTTATATTCCTTGAGGCGAGTTGGCGGTGAGGTTTATATTCCTTGAGGCGAGTTGGCGGTGTGGTTTATATACCCTTACCCGAGTTGGCGGTGTGGTTTATATTCCCTGAGGTGAGTTGGCGGTGTGGTTTATATTCCCTGACGTGAGTTGGCGGTGTGGTTTATATTCCTTCAGGCGAGTTGGCCGTGTGGTTTATATTCTCTGTGGTGAGTTGGTGGTGTGGTTTATATTCTCTGTGGTGACTTGGCGGTGTGGTTTATATTCCTTGAGGTGAGTTGACGGTGTGGTTTATATTCCTTGAGGTGAGTTGCGGTGTGGTTTATATTCCTTGAGGCGAGTGGGCGGTGTGGTTTATATTCCCTGAGGCGAGTTGGCGGTGTGGTTTATATTCCTTGAGGTGAGTTGGCGGTGTGGTTTATATTCCCTGAGGTGAGTTGCCGGTGTGGTTTATATTCCTTGAGGCGAGTTGGCGCTGTGGTTTATATTCCCTGAGACGAGTTGGCGGTGTGGTTTATATTCCTTGAGGTGAGTTGGCGGTGTGGTTTATATTCCTTGAGGCGTGTTGGCGGTGTGGTTTATATTCCTTGAGGCGAGTTGGCGGTGTGGTTTATATTCCTTGAGGCGAGTCGGCGGTGTGGTTTATATTCTCTGTGGCGAGTTGGCGGTGTGGTTTGTATTCCTTGAGGTGAGTTGGCAGTGTAGTTTATATTCATTGAGGCGAGTTGGCGGTGTGGTTTATATTCCTTGAGGCGAGTTGGCCATGTGGTTTATATTCCCTGAGGCGAGTTGGCTGTGTGGTTTATATTCCTCGAGGCGAGTTGGCGGTGTGGTTTATATTCCTTGAGGCGAGTTGGCGGTGTGGTTTATATTCCTTGAGGCGAGTTGGCGGTGTGGTATATATTCCCTGAGGTGAGTTGGCGGTGTGGTTTATATTCCATGAGCTGTGTTGGCAGTGTGGTTTATATACCCTAGCCGAGTTGGCGGTGTGTTTTTTATTTTCTGTGGCGTGTTGGCGCTGTGGTTTATATTCCTTGAGGCGAGTTGGCGGTGTGGTTTATATTCCTTGAGGCGTGTTGGAGGTGTAGTTTATATTCCTTCAGGTGAGTTGGCGCTGTAGTTTATATTCCTTGAGGCGATTTGGCGGTGTGGTTTATATTCATTGAGGCGAGTTGGTGCTTTGGTTTATATACCCTGAGGCGAGTTGGCAGTGCGGCTTATATTCCTTGAGGCGATTTGGCGGTGAGGTTTATATTCCTTGAGCCGAGTTGGCTGTGTGGTTTATATTCCCTGAGGTGAGTTCGCAGTGTGGTTTATATTCCTTGAGGTGATTTGGCGGTGTGATTTATATTCCTTCAGGCGAGTTGGCGGTGTGGTTTATATTCTCTGTGGCGAGTTGGTGGTGTGGTTTATATTCTCTGTGTCGAGTTGGCAGTGTGGTTTATATTCCTTGAGGCGAGTTGGTGCTGTGGTTTATATACCCTGAGGCGAGTTGGCGGTGCGGCTCATATGCCTTGAGGCGAGTTGGCGGTGTGGTTTATATTCCTAGAGGCGAGTTGGCCATGTGGTTTATATTCCCTGAGGCGAGTTGGCTGTGTGGTTTATATTCCTCGAGGCGAGTTGGCGGTGTGGTTTATATTCCTTGAGGTGAGGTGGCGGTGTGGTTTATATTCCTTGAGGCGAGTTGGCCGTGTGGTTTATATTCCTTGAGGCGAGTTGGCGCTGTGGTTTATATTCTCTGAGGCTAGTTGTCGTTGTGGTTTATATTCTCTTTGGCAAGTTGGCGGTGTGGTTTATATTCCTTGAGGTGAGTTGGCGGTGTGGTTTATATTCCTTGAGGTGAGTTGGCGGTGTGGTTTATATACCCTGAGTCGAGTTGGCGGTGTGGTTTAAATACCCTGAGCCGAGTTGGCGGTGTGGTTTATATACCCTGAGCCGATTTGGCGGTGTGGTTTATATACCCTGAGGCAAGTTGGCGGTGTGGTTTATATTCCTCGAGGCGAGTTGGCGGTGTGGTTTATATTCCTTGAGGTGAGGTGGCGGTGTGGTTTATATTCCTTGAGGAGAGTTGGCCGTGTGGTTTATATTCCTTGAGGCGAGTTGGCGCTGTGGTTTATATTCTCTGAGGCTAGTTGTCGTTGTGGTTTATATTCTCTTTGGCAAGTTGGCGGTGTGGTTTATATTCCTTGAGGTGAGTTGGCAGTGTGGTTTATATTCCTTGAGGTGAGTTGGCGGTGTGGTTTATATACCCTGGGTCGAGTTGGCGGTGTGGTTTAAATACCCTGAGCCGAGTTGGCGGTGTGGTTAAAATACCCTGAGCCGATTTGGCGGTGTGGTTTATATACCCTGAGGCAAGTTGGCGGTGTGGTTTATATTCCTTGAGGCGAGTTGGCGCTGTGGTTTATATTCCCTGAGGCGAGTTGGCAGTGTGGTTTATATTCCTTGAGGTGAGTTGACGGTGTGGTTTATATTCCCTGAGGTGAGTTGCCGGTGTGGTTTATATTCCTTGAGGCGTGTTGGCGGTGTGGTTTATATTCCTTGAGGCGAGTTGGCGGTGTGGTTTATATTCCTTGAGGCGAGTCGGCGGTGTGGTTTATATTCTCTGTGGCGAGTTGGCGGTGTGGTTTGTATTCCTTGAGGTGAGTTGGCAGTGTAGTTTATATTCATTGAGGCGAGTTGGCGGTGTGGTTTATATTCCTTGAGGCGAGTTGGCCATGTGGTTTATATTCCCTGAGGCGAGTTGGCTGTGTGGTTTATATTCCTCGAGGCAAGTTGGCGGTGTGGTTTATATTCCTTGAGGCGAGTTGGCGGTGTGGTTTATATTCCTTGAGGCGAGTTGGCGGTGTGGTTTATATTCCTTGAGGCGAGTTGGCGGTGTGGTTTATATTCCTTGAGGCGAGTTGGCGGTGTGGTTTATATTCCTTGATGTGAGTTGGCGGTGTGGTTTATATTCCTTGAGGCGAGTTGGCGGTGTGGTTTATATTCCTTGAGGCCAGTTGGCGGTGTGGTTTATATTCCTTGAGGCGAGTTGGCGTTGTGGTTTATATTACTTCAGGCTAGTTGGCGCTGTGGTTTATATTCCTTGAGGCGAGTTGGCGGTGTGGTTTATATTCCTTGAGGCGAGTTGGCGGTGTGGTTTATATTCCTTGATGTGAGTTGGCGGTGTGGTTTATATTCCTTGAGGCGAGTTGGCGGTGTGGTTTATATTCCTTGAGTCCAGTTGGCGGTGTGGTTTATATTCCTTGAGGCGAGTTGGCGTTGTGGTTTATATTACTTGAGGCTAGTTGGCGCTGTGGTTTATATTCCTTGAGGCTAGTTGGCGTTGTGGTTTATATTCTCTTTGGCAAGTTGGCGTTGTGGTTTATATTTTCTGTGGCGAGTTGGCGGTGTGGTTTATATTCCTTGAGGTGAGTTGGTGGTGTGGTTTATATTCCTTGAGGCGAGTTGGCGCTGTGGTTTATATTCCCTGAGGCGAGTTGGCGGTGTGGTTTATATTCCTTGAGGTGAGTTGGCGGTGTGGTTTATATTCCCTGAGGTGAGTTGCCGGTGTGGTTTATATTCCTTGAGGCGAGTTGGCGGTGTGGTTTATATTCCTTGAGGCGAGTTGGCGGTGTGGTTTATATTCCTTGAGGCGCGTTGGCGGTGTGGTTTATATACCCTGAGCCGAGTTGGCGGTGTGTTTTATATTTTCTGTGGCGAGTTGGCGCTGTGGTTTATATTCCTTGAGGCGAGTTGGCGGTGTAGTTTATATTCCTTGAGGCGATTTGGCGGTGTGGTTTATATTCCTTGAGGCGAGTTGGTGCTTTGGTTTATATACCCTGAGGCGAGTTGGCGGTGTGGCTTATATTCCTTGAGGCGATTTGGCGGTGAGGTTTATATTCCTTGAGGCGAGTTGGTGCTGTGGTTTATATCCCCTGAGCCGAGTTGGCTGTGTGGTTTATATTCCCTGAGGTGAGTTGGCAGTGTGGTTTATATTCCTTGAGGTGATTTGGCGGTGTGATTTATATTCCTTCAGGCGAGTTGGCGGTGTGGTTTATATTCTCTGTGGCGAGTTGGTGGTGTGGTTTATATTCTCTGTGTCGAGTTGGCAGTGTGGTTTATATTCCTTGAGGTGAGTTGACGGTGTGGTTTATATTCCCTGAGGTGAGTTGCCGGTGTGGTTTATATTCCTTGAGGCGTGTTGGCGGTGTGGTTTATATTCCCTGAGGCGAGTTGGCGGTGTGGTTTATATTCCTTGAGGTGAGTTGGCGGTGTGGTTTATATTCCCTGAGGTGAGTTGCCGGTGTGGTTTATATTCCTTGAGGCGAGTTGGCGCTGTGGTTTATATTGCCTGAGGCGAGTTGGCGGTGTGGTTTATATTCCTTGAGGTGAGTTGGCGGTGTGGTTTATATTCCCTGAGGTGAGTTGCCGGTGTGGTTTATATTCCTTGAGGCGTGTTGGCGGTGTGGTTTATATTCCTTGAGGCGAGTTGGCGGTGTGGTTTATATTCCTTGAGGCGAGTCGGCGGTGTGGTTTATATTCTCTGTGGCGAGTTGGTGGTGTGGTTTGTATTCCTTGAGGTGAGTTGGCAGTGTAGTTTATATTCATTGAGGCGAGTTGGCGGTGTGGTTTATATTCCTTGAGGCGAGTTGGCCATGTGGTTTATATTCCCTGAGGCGAGTTGGCTGTGTGGTTTATATTCCTCGAGGCGAGTTGGCGGTGTGGTTTATATTCCTTGAGGCGAGTTGGCGGTGTGGTTTATATTCCTTGAGGCGAGTTGGCGGTGTGGTATATATTCCCTGAGGTGAGTTGGCGGTGTGGTTTATATTCCATGAGCTCTGTTGGCAGTGTGGTTTATATACTTTGAGGCGAGTTGGCGGTGTGGCTTATATTCCTTGAGGCGCGTTGGCGGTATGGTTTATATACCCTAGCCGAGTTGGCGGTGTGTTTTTTATTTTCTGTGGCGTGTTGGCGCTGTGGTTTATATTCCTTGAGGCGAGTTGGCGGTGTGGTTTATATTCCTTGAGGCGTGTTGGAGGTGTAGTTTATATTCCTTCAGGTGAGTTGGCGCTGTAGTTTATATTCCTTGAGGCGATTTGGCGGTGTGGTTTATATTCATTGAGGCGAGTTGGTGCTTTGGTTTATATACCCTGAGGCGAGTTGGCAGTGCGGCTTATATTCCTTGAGGCGATTTGGCGGTGAGGTTTATATTCCTTGAGGCGAGTTGGTGCTGTGGTTTATATCCCCTGAGCCGAGTTGGCTGTGTGGTTTATATTCCCTGAGGTGAGTTGGCAGTGTGGTTTATATTCCTTGAGGTGATTTGGCGGTGTGATTTATATTCCTTCAGGCGAGTTGGCGGTGTGGTTTATATTCTCTGTGGCGAGTTGGTGGTGTGGTTTATATTCTCTGTGTCGAGTTGGCAGTGTGGTTTATATTCCTTGAGGCGAGTTGGTGCTGTGGTTTATATTCCCTGAGGCGAGTTGGCGGTGTGGCTTATATTCCTTGAGGCGAGTTGGCGGTGTGGTTTATATACCCTGAGGCGAGTTGGCGGTGTGGTTTATATTCCTTGAGGCGAGTTGGCGGTGTGGTTTATATTCTCTGCGGCGAGTTGGCGGTGTGGTTTATATTCCTTGAGGCGAGTTGGCGCTGTGGTTTATATTCCCTGAGGCGAGTTGGCGGTGTGGTTTATATTCCTTGAGGCGAGTTGGCGGTGTGGTTTATATTCCTTGAGGCGAGTTGGCGGTGTGGTTTATATTCCTTGAGGCGAGTTGGCGGTGTGGTTTATATTCCTTGAGGCGAGTCGGCGGTGTGGTTTATATTCTCTGTGGCGAGTTGGCGGTGTGGTTTATATTCCTTGAGGTGAGTTGGCAGTGTAGTTTATATTCCTTGAGGCGAGTTGGCGGTGTGGTTTATATTCCTTGAGGCGAGTTGGCCATGTGGTTTATATTCCCTGAGGCGAGTTGGCTGTGTGGTTTATATTCCTCGAGGCGAGTTGGCGGTGTGGTTTATATTCCTTGAGGTGAGGTGGCGGTGTGGTTTATATTCCTTGAGGCGAGTTGGCCGTGTGGTTTATATTCCTTGAGGCGAGTTGGCGCTGTGGTTTATATACACTGTGGCGAGTTGTCGGTGTGGTTTATATTCTCTATGGCGAGTTGGCGGTGTGGTTTATATTCCTTGAGGTGAGTTGGCGGTGTGGTTTATATTCCTTGAGGTGAGTTGGCGGTGTGGTTTATATACCCTGAGTCGAGTTGGCGGTGTGGTTTAAATACCCTGAGCCGAGTTGGCGGTGTGGTTTAAATACCCTGAGCCGAGTTGGCGGTGTGGTTTATATACCCTGAGGCAAGTTGGCGGTGTGGTTTACATACCCTGAGCCGAGTTGGTGGTATGGTTCATATTCGTTGAGGCGAGTTGGCGGTGTGGTTCATATTCCATACGGCGAGTTGGCGATGTGGTTTATATTCCTTGAGGCGAGTTGGCGGTGTGATTTAATTCTTTGAGGCTAGTTGGCGGTGTGGTTTATATTCTCTGTGGTGAGTTGGTGTGGTTTATATTCTCTGTGTCGAGTTGGCGGTGTGTTTTATATTCTCTGTGGCGAGTTGGCGGTGTGGTTTATATTGTCTGTCTCGAGTTGGCGGATTATTTTTATTCCTTGAGGCGAGTTGGCGGTGTGGTTTATATTGTCTGTTTCGAGTTGGCGGATTATTTTTATTCCTTGAGGCGAGTTGGCGGTGTGGTTTATATTCCTTGAGGCGAGTTGGCGGTGTTGTTTATATTCCTTGAGGTGAGGTGGCGGTGTGGTTTATATTCCTTGAGGCGAGTTGGCCGTGTGGTTTATATTCCTTGAGGCGAGTTGGCGCTGTGGTTTATATTCTCTGTGGCGAGTTGGCGTTGTGGTTTATATTCTCTGTGGCAAGTTGGCGGTGTGGTTTATATTTTCTGTGGCGAGTTGGCGGTGTGGTTTATATTCCTTGAGGTGAGTTGGCGGTGTTGTTTATATTCTCTGTGGCGAGTTGGCGTGTGGTTTATATTCCTTGAGGCGAGTTGGCACTGTGGTTTATATTCCCTGAGGCGAGTTGGCGGTGTGGTTTATATTCCTTGAGGTGAGTTGCCGGTGTGGTTTATATTCCTTGAGGCGAGTTGGCGGTGTGGTTTATATTCCTTGAGGCGAGTTGGCGGTGTGGTTTATATTCCTTGAGGTGAGTTGGCGGTGTGGTTTATATTCTCTGTGGTGAGTTGGCGGTGTGGTTTATATTCCTTGAGGCGAGTTGGCGGTGTGGTTTATATTCCTTGAGATGAGTTAGCGGTGTCGTTTATATACCCTAAGGCGCGTTGGCGGTGTGGTTTATATTCCTTGAGGCGAGTTGGCGCTGTGGTTTATATTCCCTGAGGCGAGTTGGCGGTGTGGTTTATATTCCTTGAGGTGAGTTGGCGGTGTGGTTTATATTCCCTGAGGTGAGTTGCCGGTGTAGTTTATATTCCTTGAGGCGTGTTGGCGGTGTGGTTTATATTCCTTGAGACGAGTTGGCGGTGTGGTTTATATTCCTTGAGGCGAGTTGGCGGTGTGGTTTATATTCCTCGAGGCGAGTTGGCGGTGTGGTTTATATTCCTTGAGGCGAGTTGGCGGTGTGGTTTATATTCATTGAGGCGAGTTGGCTGTGTGGTTTATATTCCTTGAGGCGAGTTGGCTGTGTGGTTTATATTCCTTGAGGCGAGTTGGCGGTGTGGTTTATATTCCTTGAGGCGAGTTGGCGGTGTGGTTTATATTCCCTGAGGCGAGTTGGCGGTGTGGTTTATATTCCTTGAGGCGAGTTGGCGGTGTTGTTTATATTCCTTGAGGTGAGGTGGCGGTGTGGTTTATATTCCTTGAGGCGAGTTGGCCGTGTGGTTTATATTCCTTGAGGCGAGTTGGCGCTGTGGTTTATATTCTCTGTGGCGAGTTGGCGTTGTGGTTTATATTCTCTGTGGCAATTTGGCGGTGTGGTTTATATTTTCTGTGGCGAGTTGGCGGTGTGGTTTATATTCCTTGAGGTGAGTTGGCGGTGTTGTTTATATTCTCTGTGGCGAGTTGGCGTGTGGTTTATATTCCTTGAGGCGAGTTGGCACTGTGGTTTATATTCCCTGAGGCGAGTTGGCGGTGTGGTTTATATTCCTTGAGGTGAGTTGCCGGTGTGGTTTATATTCCTTGAGGCGAGTTGGCGGTGTGGTTTATATTCCTTGAGGCGAGTTGGCGGTGTGGTTTATATTCCTTGAGGCGAGTTGGCGGTGTGGTTTATATTCTCTGTGGTGAGTTGGCGGTGTGGTTTATATTCCTTGAGGCGAGTTGGCGGTGTGGTTTATATTCCTTGAGATGAGTTAGCGGTGTCGTTTATATACCCTAAGGCGCGTTGGCGGTGTGGTTTATATTCCTTGAGGCGAGTTGGCGCTGTGGTTTATATTCCTTGAGGCGAGTTGGCGGTGTGGTTTATATTCCTTGAGGTGAGTTGGCGGTGTGGTTTATATTCCCTGAGGTGAGTTGCCGGTGTAGTTTATATTCCTTGAGGCGTGTTGGCGGTGTGGTTTATATTCCTTGAGACGAGTTGGCGGTGTGGTTTATATTCCTTGAGGCGAGTCGGCGGTGTGGTTCATATTCCCTGTGGCGAGTTGGCGGTGTGGTTTGTATTCCTTGAGGTGAGTTGGCAGTGTAGTTTATATTCATTGAGGCGAGTTGGCTGTGTGGTTTATATTCCTTGAGGCGAGTTGGCTGTGTGGTTTATATTCCTCGAGGCGAGTTGGCGGTGTGGTTTATATTCCTTGAGGCGAGTTGGCGGTGTGGTTTATATTCCCTGAGGTGAGTTGGCGGTGTGGTTTATATTCCTTGAGGCAAGTTGGCGGTGTGTTTTATATTCTTTTGGCGAGTTGGCGGTGTGGTTTATATTCTCTGTGGCGAGTTGGCAGTGTGGTTTATATTCCTTGAGACGAGTTGGCAGTGTAGTTTATATTCCTTGAGGCGAATTGGTGGTGTGGTTTATATTCCTTGAGGCGAGTTGGTACTGTGGTTTATATTCCCTGAGGCAAGTTGGCAGTGTGGTTTATATTCCATGAGCTGTGTTGGCAGTGTGGTTTATATGCTTTGAGGCGAGTTGGCGGTGTGGCTTATATTCCTTGAGGCGCGTTGGCGGTATGGTTTATATACCCTAGCCGAGTTTGCGGTGTGGTTCATATTCCCTCATCTGATTTGGCTGTGTGGTTTATATTCCTTGAGGCGAGTTGGCGGTGTGGTTTATATTCCTTGAGACGAGTTGGCGGTGTGGTTTATACACCTTGAGACGAGTTGGCGGTGTAGTTTATATTCCTTGAGGTGTGTTGTCGGTGTGGTTTATATACCTTGAGACGAGTTGGCGGTGTGGTTTATATTCCTTGAGGTGAGTTGGCGGTGTGGTTTATATTCCTTGAGACGAGTTGGCGCTGTGGTTTATATTCCTTGAGACGAGTTGGCGCTGTGGTTTATATTCCTTGAGGTGAGTTGGCGGTGTGTTTTATATTCCTTGAGGTGACTTGGCGGTGTTTTTTATATTCCCTCTGGCGAGTTGGGGCTATGACCCTGAATGAAGGCCCACTTGCTGACCTTCTGGCTTTGAATGAAGTAATGCAAAACCTTTTCAGCTGGCTAGTCCCTGACTTATTGTAATTTCGGTATGTAACTTTGTTCCTATAGCCTCTATCACACAATCACAGAAATGTTATGCGCAAGGAGACCATTCGGCCCATCATGCCTGCACCAGCTCTCCAAATGAGCGTTTCATGTAGTGTCATTCTCCTGTCTTCTCCCCATAACCCTGCACATTCTTCCTTTTCAAATAACAGTCTAATTCCCTTTTGAATGCTTCAATTGAACCTGTCTCCACCACACTCAGGGAGTGCATTCCAGATCCTAACCACTCACTATGTGAAAAAGATTTTCCTTCATGTGATTTTTGCTTCTTTTGCCAAACACTTTAAATCTGTGTCCTCTCGTTCTCTATCCTTTCACGAGTGGGAACAGTTTCTCCCTGTCCACTCTGTCCAGACCACACTGGAACACTTCTATCAATATCTCTATCAAATCCCCTCTCAGCCTTCTCTTCTGAAAGGAAAACCAACCCAACTCCTCCAATCTATCTTCACAACTGAAGTTCCTCATCCCTGGAACCACTTCTGTGAATTCTTTCTGCACTGTCTCAAAAGCCTTCACATCCTTTAAGTGTGGTGCCCTGAACTGGTACTCCATCTGAGATTGAACCAGTGTCTTATACAAGTTCAACATCACTTCCTTACTCATGTACTCCATACCCCTATTAATGAAGTCTAGGATACTGTATGCTTTATTAGCTGTGCTCTCTGTCTACCCACCTTCAAGGACTTATGCACAAATGCACCCAGGTCCCTCTGCTCCTGCATTCCCTTTAGAGTTGCATTCTTTATTTTATACTGTCTCTCCATGTTCTTCCTACCAAGATGAATTACTTCACATTTCTCCGCAAAGAACTTCATCTGCCACTTGTCCACCCACTGCACCAACTTGTCTATCTCCATTTAAAGTTCTACACTATCCTCACAGTTCACAATGCTTCAAAGTTTCGAATCCTCCACAAATTTTGAAATTGTGCCCTGTATACCAAGGCCTAGGTCATTAATAAATACCAGGAAAAGCAAGGGTCCTAACACTTACTCCTGGGGAACTCCACTACAAGCTTTCCTCCAGCTTGAAAACATCCATTAACCATTACTCTCTGCCATTGCCACTCAGACAATTCCGTATCCATGTTGTTACGCTCTCTCTTATTTCACGAGCAAATTCCCTGCATAGTAGAGTTCCCAATATTTACCCTCTCGCTCCTGTCCTTGGCCACTTCTGGACAATTGCCAGTAAGTCAATACTTTATCAATGGAGAGACAGCCAAGTTAAGAATTTACATCTTTGATGGTCTTCTTGAGGGAGCTGGTAATCTAACACTGGCTGTTAACGAATGGAGGGAGGGAGGAATGATCAGGGAAGGGGACAATTGGTGACTGAGTCAGTGAGAATAATCTCCTGAACTTTGGCTGGAAGATGGCAGTGTGTGAGGTGCTTATTGGAAGGGGATTGTGGGGAGCCCGGGTGTATAAGAGGGCCTGATAAGTGAAAACGGTAATTGGAAATGGTTGGATCTCAACAGCAAATCGACTCTGATGATCTGTAGTCAGGTAGATTAAGGCATCCCTCTACTCCTGTGCCATTGCTATCCTGTGTTTATATAGAACAATTACAGATATGTCAGAGCACACCAAATAATGTCATAACAGTATTCAATATGGGGCTTCCCAATAATTCTATTTTCATTTAAGTTCCTCTATAATTTTGTCTCTGTAATTGTGTATAATTGTAGGGCTCTTTTTGAAGAAAATAAATAGTTTCTGAATTCCCACTGCCATCGGTAGGATGATGGGTGGTTTTTTTTTTGAAGACTAAGTAAATGTATTTCGGTGTTTTTCCTGTCAGTTTAAACTGCTGGGCTTTTTAGCTCTCCACGGTGGTCAGGGCCTGAACTGGTGTGTACGAGATGCAGTTAGGCAGCTAATTATTGAGTGGATTGTCCTGTAAGTATTAGATTGTGCCTCCTTTCTTGGCAGCTTGTCAGCTCCTTGTGGTCCTCTCTGCAAGGGGTAACCAGTGTCCCAGTGCAGTCTGGCATCATCTGAATCTTGTTATCCATAAGGATCACACCTTTTGAAACAAGGGCAATACTGTCAGGAATACCCATCAAAGGAGCTATTGTTGATATATATCCGACTGCTCAGCATATCTCTGCGTGTAGCTGTGTACACTTAAGACGCTGATCCATCCTGTGTGTTATTACTACAATAATGCAGTGATGGAGTGTGTGCATAATTGCAACGATACTGAAGGATGTGGGACCTCTGTTGTGCATGTGTGTGTTTTGAAAAGAATGCAGTGTGTATGTTATTAGGAAGAGAATTGTGTGTGTGTGTGTGTGCTATTAGGAAGGGAACTGTCTGTGTATGTTATTAGGAAGAGAACTGTGTGTGTTATTAGAAAGGGAAGTGTGTGTGTGTGAGAGTTATTAGGAATAGGATGGTGTGTGTGTGTGTGTTATTAGCAATAGGATGGTGTGTGTGTGTGTTATTAGCAATAGGATGGTGTGTTTGTGTGTTATTAGCAAGAGGATGGTGTCTGTGTGTGTTATTAGGAATAGGATGATGTGTGTATGTGTGTTATTAGGAATAGGATGGTCCGTGTATGTGATTAGGAATAGGATGGACTGTGTGTGTCTGTGTGTTATTAGGAATATGATTGCGTGTGTGTGTTATTAGGAATAGGATGGTGTGTGTGTGTTATTAGGAATAGGATGGTGTGTGTGTGTTATTAGGAATAGGATGGTGTGTGTGTGTGTGTTATTAGGAATAGGATGGTGTGTGTATGTTATTAGGAGTAGTATGGTCTGTGTGTGTTATTAGGAATAGGATGGTGTGTGTGTGTTATTAGGAATAGGATGATGTGTGTGTGTTATTAGGAATAGGATGATGTGTGTATGTTATTAGGAATAGGATGGTGTGTGTGTGTGTTATTAGGAATAGGATGGTGTGTGTGTGTTATTAGGAATAGGATGGTGTGTGTGTGTGTTATTAGGAATAGGATGGTGTGTGTATGTTATTAGGAGTAGTATGGTCTGTGTGTGTTATTAGGAATAGGATGGTGTGTGTGTGTTATTAGGAATAGGATGATGTGTGTGTGTTATTAGGAATAGGATGATGTGTGTGTGTTATTAGGAATAGGATGATGTGTGTGTGTTATTAGGAATAGGATGATGTGTGTATGTTATTAGGAATAGGATGGTGTGTGTGTGTGTTATTAGGAATAGGATGGTGTGTGTGTGTTATTAGGAATAGGATGGTCTGTGTGTGTTATTAGGAATAGGATGGTGTGTGTGTGTGTGTTATTAGGAATAGGAAGGTGTGTGTCTAATTAGGAATAGGATGGTGTGTGTGTGTGTGTGTGTTATTAGGAATAGGATGGTCTGTGTGTGTCAGTGTGTTATTAGGAATAGGACGGTGTGTGTGTGTTATTAGGAATAGGACGGTGTGTGTGTGTGTTATTAGGAATAGGACGGTGTGTGTGTGTTATTAGGAATAGGACGGTGTGTGTGTGTTATTAGGAATAGGACGGTGTGTGTGTGTTATTAGGAATAGGACAGTGTGTGTGTGTTATTAGGAATAGGACGGTGTGTGTGTGTTATTAGGAATAGGACGGTGTGTGTGTGTTATTAGGAATAGGACGGTGTGTGTGTGTTATTAGGAATAGGACGGTCTGTGTGTGTTATTAGGAATAGGACGGTCTGTGTGTGTTATTAGGAATAGGATGGTGTGTGTGTGTTTTATTAGGAATCCGATGGTGTGTGTGTGTGTTATTAGGAATAGGAGGGTGTGTGTGTGTTATTCGCAATAGGATGGTGTGTGTGTGTTATTCGCAATAGGATGGTGTGTGTGTGTTATTAGCAATAGGATGGTGTGTGTGTGTTATTAGGAATTGGATGGTGTGTGTGTTATTTTGAATAGGATGGTGTGTCTGTGTGCTGTTTGGAATATGTGGTGTCTGTGTGTGTTATTAGGAATAGGATGGTGTGTGTGTGTGTTATTAGGAATAGGATGGTGTGTGTGTGTGTGTGTGTAATTAGGAATAGGATGGTGTGTTTGTGTGTTATTAGGAATAGGATGGTCTGTGTGTGTTATTAGGAGTTGGATGGGATTTGTGTTTGTGTGTGTTATTAGGAATAGGATGTGTGTTTGTGTGTTATTAAGAATAGGGTAAGTGTGTGTGTTATTAGGAATAGGGTGTTTGTGTGTGTTATTAGGAATAGGGTATGTGTGTGTGTGTGTGTGTTATTAGGAATATGATGGTGTTTGTGTGTGTTATTAGGAATAGGATGGTGCATGTTTATGTTATTAAGAATAGGATGGTCTGTGTGTGTTATTAGCAATAGGATGGTGTGTGTGTGTGTGTGTTTTTAGCAATAGGATGGTCTGTGTGTGTATTAGCAATAGGATGGTCCGTGTATGTGAGTGTGTGTTATTAGGAATAGGGTGTCTCTGTGTGTAATTAGGAATAGGGTGTGTGTTATTAGGATAGTCTCTGTATGTGTTATTAGGTATAGGAGGTTTGTGTATGTGCTATTAGGAATAAGATTGTGTGTGTATGTTATTAGGAATAGGATGGTGTGTGTGTGATTATGTGTGTGTTATTAGGAATAGGATGGTGTGTGTGTGAATGTGTGTGTGTGTTATTAGCTATAGGATGGTCTGTGTGTGTTATTAGGAATAGGATGGTCTGTGTATGTGTTATTAGGAATAGGATGGGGTGTGTGTGAGTGTGTTATTAGGAATAGGGTGTGTGTGTGTGTTATTCGGAATAGGGTGTGTGTGTGTGTTATTCGGAATAGGGTGTGTGTGTGTGTTATTCGGAATAGGGTGTGTGTGTGTTATTCGGAATAGGGTGTGTGTGTGTGTTATTCGGAATAGGGTGTGTGTGTGTGTTATTAGGAATAGGGTATGTGTGTGTGTTATTAGGAATAGGGTGTGTGTGTGTGTTATTAGGAATAGGGTGTGTGTTATTAGGAATAGGGTGTGTGTGTGTTTTATTAGGAATAGGCTGTGTGTGTGTGTTATTAGGAATAGGATGGTGTGTGTGTGTGTGTGTTATTAGGAATAGGATGGTGTGTGTGTGTTATTTGCAATAGAATGGTGTGTGTGAGTGTTATTACGAATTGGATGGTGTGTGTGTGTCATTAGGTATTGGATGCTGTATGTGTGTGTGTTATTAGGAATCCGATGTTGTGTGTGTGTTATTAGGAATCCGATGTTGTGTGTGTGTGTTATTAGGAATCCGATGGTGTGTGCGTGTGTTATTAGGAATAATAGGGTGTGTGTGTGTTATTAGCAATAGGATGCTGTGTGTGTTATTAGAAATTGGATGGTGTGTGTGTTATTTTGAAAAGGATGGTGCGTCTGTGTGCTGTTTGGAATAGGTGGTGTCTGTGCGTGTTATTAGGAATAGGATTGTGTGTGTGTGTGTGTATGTTATTAAGAATAGGATGGTCTGTGTGTGTTATTAGGAATAGGATGGAGTGTGTGTGTGTTATTAGGAATCCGATGGTGTCTGTGTGTGTTATTAGGAATAGGATGGTGTGTGTGTGTTTTATTAGGTATAGGATGGTGTGTGTGTGTGTGTGTGTTATGAGGAATAGGATGGTGTGTTTGTGTGTGTGTTATTAGGAATAGGATGTGTGTGTGTTATTAGGAATAGGATGGTGTGTGTGTGTTATTAGGAATAGGATGGTGTGTGTGTGTTATTAGGAATAGGATGTGTGTGTGTTATTAGGAATTGGATGGTGTGTGTGTGTTATTAGGAATTGGATGGTGTGTGTGTGTTATTAGGAATTGGATGGTGTGTGTGTGTTATTAGGAATTGGATGGTGTGTCTGTGTGCTATTAGGAATAGTATGGTGTGTGTGTGTGTGTGTGTGTTATTAGGAATAGGATGGTGTGTGTGTGTTATTAGGAATAGGAAGGTGTGTGTGTGTGTTATTATGAATAGGATGGTCTGTGTGTGTGTTATTAGGAATAGGGTGTGTGTGTGTGTTATTTGGAATAGGGTGTGTGTGTGTGTTATTAGGAATAGGGTGTGTGTGTGTGTTATTAGGAATAGGGTGTGTGTGTGTGTTATTAGGAATAGGGTGTCTGTGTGTGTTATTAGGAATAGGGGTGTGTGTGTTTTATTAGGAATAGGCTGTGTGTGTGTGTTATTAGCAATAGGCTGTGTGTGTGTGTGTGTATGTTATTAGGAATAGGATGGTGTGTGTGTGTGTGTGTTATTAGGAATAGGATGCTGTGTGTGTTTGTTATTTGCAATAGAATGATGTGTGTGTTATTATGAATAGGATGGTGTGTGTGTATTATTAGGTATTGGATGCTGTATGTGTGTGTGTTATTAGGAATCCGATGGTGTGTGTGTGTGTTATTAGCAATAGGATGGTGTGTGTGTGTTATTAGGAATTGGATGGTGTGTGTGTTATTTTGAATAGGATGGTGTGTCTGTGTGCTGTTTGGAATATGTGGTGTCTGTGTGTGTTATTAGGAATAGGATGGTGTGTGTGTGTGTTATTAGGAATAGGATGGTGTGTGTGTGTGTGTAATTAGGAATAGGATGGTGTGTTTGTGTGTTATTAGGAATAGGATGGTCTGTGTGTGTTATTAGGAGTTGGATGGGATTTGTGTTTGTGTGTGTTATTAGGAATAGGATGTGTGTTTGTGTGTTATTAAGAATAGGGTAAGTGTGTGTGTTATTAGGAATAGGGTGTTTGTGTGTGTTATTAGGAATAGGGTATGTGTGTGTGTGTGTGTTATTAGGAATATGATGGTGTGTGTGTGTGTGTTATTAGGAATAGGATGGTGCATGTTTATGTTATTAAGAATAGGATGGTCTGTGTGTGTTATTAGCAATAGGATGGTGTGTGTGTGTGTTTTTAGCAATAGGATGGTCTGTGTGTGTATTAGCAATAGGATGGTCCGTGTATGTGAGTGTGTGTTATTAGGAATAGGGTGTCTCTGTGTGTAATTAGGAATAGGGTGTGTGTTATTAGGATAGTCTCTGTATGTGTTATTAGGTATAGGAGGTTTGTGTATGTGCTATTAGGAATAAGATTGTGTGTGTATGTTATTAGGAATAGGATGGTGTGTGTGTGTTAGGAATAGGATGGTGTGTGTGTGTTATTAGGAATAGGATGGTGTGTGTGTGTTATTAGGAACAGGCTGGTGTGTGTGTTATTAGAAATAGGATGATGTGTGTTTGTTATTAAGAATAGGATGGTGTGTGTGTGTTATTAGGAATAGGATGGTGTGTGTGTGTTATTAGGAATAGGATGGTGTGTGTGTGTTATTAGGAATAGGATGGTGTGTGTGTGTTATTAGGAATAGGATGGTGTGTGTGTGTTATTAGGAATAGGATGGTGTGTGTGTGTTATTAGGAATAGGATGGTGTGTGTGTGTTATTAGGAATAGGATGGTGTGTGTGTGTTATTAGGAATAGGATGGTGTGTGTGTGTTATTAGGAATAGGATGGTGTGTGTGTGTTATTAGGAATAGGATGGTGTGTGTGTGTTATTAGGAATAGGATGGTGTGTGTGTTTTATTAGGAATAGGATGGTGTGTGTGTGTTATTAGGAATAGGATGGTGTGTGTGTGTTATTAGGAATAGGATGGTGTGTGTGTGTTATTAGGAATAGGATGGTGTGTGTGTGTTATTAGGAATAGGATGGTGTGTGTGTGTTATTAGCATTAGGATGGTGTGTGTGTGTGTGTCATTAGGAATAGGATGGTGTGTGTGTGTTATTAGGAATAGGATGGTGTGTGTGTGTTATTAGGAATAGGATGGTGTGTGTGTGTTATTAGGAATAGGATGGTGTGTGTGTGTTATTAGGAATAGGATGGTGCGTGTGTGTTATTAGAAATAGGATGGTGAGTGTGTGTTATTAAGAATAGGATGGTGTGTTTGTGTTATTAAGAATAGGATGGTGTGTGTGTGTGTTATTAAGAATAGGATGGTGTGTTTCTGTGTTATTAGGAATAGGATGGTGTGTGTGTATGTGTCTCTTATTAGGAATAGGATGGTGTGTTTGTGTGTGTTATTAGGAATAGGATGGTGTGTGTGTGTGTGTTATTCGGAACAGGATGGTGTGTGTGTGTGTTATTAGGAATAGGATGTTGTGTGTGTGTTTGTGTGTGTTATGAGGAATAGGATGGCGTGTATGTGTGATTTATTAGGAATTGGATGGTGTGTGTGTGTGTTATTAGGAATTGGATGGTGTGTGTGTGTGTTATTAGGAATAGGTTGGCGTGTGTGTGTGTTTTATTAGGAATAGGATGGTGTGCGTTTTAACGTGTGTGTTATTAGGAATAGAATGGTGCGTGTGTGTGTTGTGAAGAATAGGATGGTGTGTGTGAGCTATTAGGAAAAGGATGGTGTGTGTGTTAATGTGTGTGTTATTAGGAATAGGCTGGTGCATGTGTGTGTTATTAAGAATAGGATGGTGTGTGTGTGTGTGTTATTAGGAATAGCATGGTGTGTGTGTGTGTTATTAGGAATAGGATAGTGTGTGTGTGTGTGTTATTAGGAATAGGATGGTGTGTTTGTGTATTATAAGCAATCGGATGGTGTGTGTGTGTCAGCAATAGGATGGTGTGTGTTTTTAGCAATACGATGGTGTGTGTGTTTGTGTGTTATTAGGAAAAGCATGGTGTGTGTGTTATTAGGAATTGGCTAGCGTGTGTGTGTGTTATTAGGAATAGGATGATGTGTGTGTGTCTCTTATTAGGAATAGGATGGTGTGTGTGTTATTAGGAATGGGATGGTGTGTATGTTATTAGGAATAGGATGGTGTGTGTGTGTGTTAGTTGGAATAGGATGTTGTGTCTTGGTGTCATTTACAATAGGATGCTGTGTGTGTGTGTGTTATTAGCAATAGGATGGTGTGTGTTATTAGCATTAGGATGGTGTGTGTGTGTTTTACTAGGAATAGGATGGTGTCCGTGTGTGTAATTAGGAATAGGATGGTGTGTGTGTGCTATTAGGAACAGGCTGGTGAGTGTGTTATTAGAAATAGGATGGTGTGTGTGTGTTATTAAGAATAGGATGGTGTGTGTGCGTTATTACGAATAGGATGGTGTGTGTGTGTGTTATTAGGAATAGGATGGTGTGTGTGTGTGTTATTAGGAATAGGATGGTGTGTGTGTGTTATTGGCAATAGGATGGTGTGTGTGTGTGTGTCATTAGGAATAGGACGGTGTGTGTGTCATTAGGAATAGGACGGTGTGTGTGTTATTAGGAATAGGATGGTGTGTGTGTGTTATTAGGAATAGGATGGTGCGGGTGTGTTTTTAGAAATAGGATGGTGTGTGTGTGTTATTAAGAATAGGATGGTGTGTGTGTTATTAGAAATAGGATGGTGAGTGTGTGTTATTAAGAATAGGATGGTGTGTGTGTGTTATTAAGAATAGGATGGTGTGTGTGTGTTATTAAGAATAGGATGGTGTGTGTGTGTGTTATTAAGAATAGGATGGTGTGTGTGTGTGTTATTAAGAATAGGATGGTGTGTGTGTGTTATTAAGAATAGGATGGTGTGTGTGTGTTATTAAGAATAGGATGGTGTGTGTGTGTTATTAAGAATAGGATGGTGTGTGTGTGTTATTAAGAATAGGATGGTGTGTGTGTGTGCTATTAGGAACAGGATGGTGTGTGTGTGTTATTAGGAATAGGATGGTGTGTGTGTGTGTTATTGGGAATATGATGGTGTGTGTGTGTGTTATTAGGAATAAGATGATGTGTGTGTGTGTGTGTTATTAGGAATAGGATGGTGTGTGTGTGTTATTAGCAATAGGATGTGTGTATGTGTGTGTTATTAGCAACAGGATGGTGTGTATGTGTGTGTTATTAGCAACAGGATGGTGTGTATGTGTGTGTTATTAGCAATAGGATGGTGTGTATGTGTGTGTTATTAGCAATAGGATGGTGTGTGTGTGTGTGTGTGTTATTAGAAATAGGATGGTGTGTGTGTGTGTTATTAGAAATAGGATGGTGTGTATGTGTGTGTTAGCAATAGGATGGTGTGTGTGTGTCATTAGGAATAGGATGGTGTGCGTGTGTGTGTCATTAGGAATAGGATGGTGTGCGTGTGTGTGTCATTAGGAATAGGATGGTGTGCGTGTGTGTGTGTCATTAGGAATAGGATGGTGTGCGTGTGTGTGTCATTAGGAATAGGATGGTGTGCGTGTGTGTGTCATTAGGAATAGGATGGTGTGCGTGTGTGTGTCATTAGGAATAGGATGGTGTGTGTGTGTCATTAGGAATAGGATGGTGTGTGTGTGTGTGTCATTTGCAATAGGATAGTGTGTGTGTTATTAGGAATAGGTTGGTGTGTGTGTGTTATTAGGAATAGGTTGGTGTGTGTGTGTTATTAGGAATAGGTTGGTGTGTGTGTGTTATTAGAAATAGGATGGCGTGTATGTTATTAGGAATAGGATGGTTTGTGTGTTATTAGGAATAGGATGGTTTGTGTGTTATTAGGAATAGGATGGTGTGTGTGTGTTATTAGGAATAGGATCTTGTGTGTGTGTTATTAGGAATAGGATGGTGTGTGTGTGTTATTAGGAATAGGATGGTGTGTGTGTGTTATTAGGAATAGGATGGTGTGTGTGTGTTATTAGGAACAGGCTGGTGTGTGTGTGTTATTATAAATAGGATGGTGTGTCTGTGTGTTATGAGGAATAGGATGGTGTGTGTGTGTTATTGGCAATAGGATGGTGTGTCTGTCATTAGGAATAGGATGGTGTGTGTGTGTTATTAGGAATAGGATGGTGCGTGTGTGTTATTAAAAATAGGATGGTTTGTGTGTGTTATTAAGAATAGGATGGTGTGTGTGTTATTAGAAATAGGATGGTGAGTGTGTGTTATTAAGAATAGGATGGTGTGTGCGTGTTATTTAGAATAGGATGGTGTGTGTGTGTGTTATTAGGAATAGGATGGTGTGTGTGTGTGTGTAATTAGGAATAGGATGGTGTGTTTGTGTGTTATTAGGAATAGGATGGTCTGTGTGTGTTATTAGGAGTTGGATGGGATTTGTGTTTGTGTGTGTTATTAGGAATAGGATGTGTGTTTGTGTGTTATTAAGAATAGGGTAAGTGTGTGTGTTATTAGGAATAGGGTGTTTGTGTGTGTTATTAGGAATAGGGTATGTGTGTGTGTGTGTGTTATTAGGAATATGATGGTGTGTGTGTGTGTGTTATTAGGAATAGGATGGTGCATGTTTATGTTATTAAGAATAGGATGGTCTGTGTGTGTTATTAGCAATAGGATGGTGTGTGTGTGTGTTTTTAGCAATAGGATGGTCTGTGTGTGTATTAGCAATAGGATGGTCCGTGTATGTGAGTGTGTGTTATTAGGAATAGGGTGTCTCTGTGTGTAATTAGGAATAGGGTGTGTGTTATTAGGATAGTCTCTGTATGTGTTATTAGGTATAGGAGGTTTGTGTATGTGCTATTAGGAATAAGATTGTGTGTGTATGTTATTAGGAATAGGATGGTGTGTGTGTGTTAGGAATAGGATGGTGTGTGTGTGTTATTAGGAATAGGATGGTGTGTGTGTGTTATTAGGAACAGGCTGGTGTGTGTGTTATTAGAAATAGGATGATGTGTGTTTGTTATTAAGAATAGGATGGTGTGTGTGTGTTATTAGGAATAGGATGGTGTGTGTGTGTTATTAGGAATAGGATGGTGTGTGTGTGTTATTAGGAATAGGATGGTGTGTGTGTGTTATTAGGAATAGGATGGTGTGTGTGTGTTATTAGGAATAGGATGGTGTGTGTGTGTTATTAGGAATAGGATGGTGTGTGTGTGTTATTAGGAATAGGATGGTGTGTGTGTGTTATTAGGAATAGGATGGTGTGTGTGTGTTATTAGGAATAGGATGGTGTGTGTGTTTTATTAGGAATAGGATGGTGTGTGTGTGTTATTAGGAATAGGATGGTGTGTGTGTGTTATTAGGAATAGGATGGTGTGTGTGTGTTATTAGGAATAGGATGGTGTGTGTGTGTTATTAGGAATAGGATGGTGTGTGTGTGTTATTAGGAATAGGATGGTGTGTGTGTGTTATTAGCATTAGGATGGTGTGTGTGTGTGTGTCATTAGGAATAGGATGGTGTGTGTGTGTTATTAGGAATAGGATGGTGTGTGTGTGTTATTAGGAATAGGATGGTGTGTGTGTGTTATTAGGAATAGGATGGTGTGTGTGTGTTATTAGGAATAGGATGGTGCGTGTGTGTTATTAGAAATAGGATGGTGAGTGTGTGTTATTAAGAATAGGATGGTGTGTTTGTGTTATTAAGAATAGGATGGTGTGTGTGTGTGTTATTAAGAATAGGATGGTGTGTTTCTGTGTTATTAGGAATAGGATGGTGTGTGTGTATGTGTCTCTTATTAGGAATAGGATGGTGTGTTTGTGTGTGTTATTAGGAATAGGATGGTGTGTGTGTGTGTGTTATTCGGAACAGGATGGTGTGTGTGTGTGTTATTAGGAATAGGATGTTGTGTGTGTGTGTGTGTGTGTTATGAGGAATAGGATGGCGTGTATGTGTGATTTATTAGGAATTGGATGGTGTGTGTGTGTGTTATTAGGAATTGGATGGTGTGTGTGTGTGTTATTAGGAATAGGTTGGCGTGTGTGTGTGATTTATTAGGAATAGGATGGTGTGCGTTTTAACGTGTGTGTTATTAGGAATAGAATGGTGCGTGTGTGTGTTGTGAAGAATAGGATGGTGTGTGTGAGCTATTAGGAAAAGGATGGTGTGTGTGTTAATGTGTGTGTTATTAGGAATAGGATGGTGCATGTGTGTGTTATTAAGAATAGGATGGTGTGTGTGTGTGTGTGTTATTAGGAATAGCATGGTGTGTGTGTGTGTTATTAGGAATAGGATAGTGTGTGTGTGTGTGTTATTAGGAATAGGATGGTGTGTTTGTGTATTATAAGCAATCGGATGGTGTGTGTGTGTCAGCAATAGGATGGTGTGTGTTTTTAGCAATACGATGGTGTGTGTGTTTGTGTGTTATTAGGAAAAGCATGGTGTGTGTGTTATTAGGAATTGGCTAGCGTGTGTGTGTGTTATTAGGAATAGGATGATGTGTGTGTGTCTCTTATTAGGAATAGGATGGTGTGTGTGTTATTAGGAATGGGATGGTGTGTATGTTATTAGGAATAGGATGGTGTGTGTGTGTGTTAGTTGGAATAGGATGTTGTGTCTTGGTGTCATTTACAATAGGATGCTGTGTGTGTGTGTGTTATTAGCAATAGGATGGTGTGTGTTATTAGCATTAGGATGGTGTGTGTGTGTTTTACTAGGAATAGGATGGTGTCCGTGTGTGTAATTAGGAATAGGATGGTGTGTGTGTGCTATTAGGAACAGGCTGGTGAGTGTGTTATTAGAAATAGGATGGTGTGTGTGTGTTATTAAGAATAGGATGGTGTGTGTGCGTTATTACGAATAGGATGGTGTGTGTGTGTGTTATTAGGAATAGGATGGTGTGTGTGTGTGTTATTAGGAATAGGATGGTGTGTGTGTGTTATTGGCAATAGGATGGTGTGTGTGTGTGTGTCATTAGGAATAGGACGGTGTGTGTGTCATTAGGAATAGGACGGTGTGTGTGTTATTAGGAATAGGATGGTGTGTGTGTGTTATTAGGAATAGGATGGTGAGGGTGTGTTTTTAGAAATAGGATGGTGTGTGTGTGTTATTAAGAATAGGATGGTGTGTGTGTTATTAGAAATAGGATGGTGAGTGTGTGTTATTAAGAATAGGATGGTGTGTGTGTGTTATTAAGAATAGGATGGTGTGTGTGTGTTATTAAGAATAGGATGGTGTGTGTGTGTGTTATTAAGAATAGGATGGTGTGTGTGTGTGTTATTAAGAATAGGATGGTGTGTGTGTGTTATTAAGAATAGGATGGTGTGTGTGTGTTATTAAGAATAGGATGGTGTGTGTGTGTTATTAAGAATAGGATGGTGTGTGTGTGTTATTAAGAATAGGATGGTGTGTGTGTGTGCTATTAGGAACAGGATGGTGTGTGTGTGTTATTAGGAATAGGATGGTGTGTGTGTGTGTTATTGGGAATAGGATGGTGTGTGTGTGTGTTATTAGGAATAAGATGATGTGTGTGTGTGTGTGTTATTAGGAATAGGATGGTGTGTGTGTGTTATTAGCAATAGGATGTGTGTATGTGTGTGTTATTAGCAACAGGATGGTGTGTATGTGTGTGTTATTAGCAACAGGATGGTGTGTATGTGTGTGTTATTAGCAATAGGATGGTGTGTATGTGTGTGTTATTAGCAATAGGATGGTGTGTGTGTGTGTGTGTGTTATTAGAAATAGGATGGTGTGTGTGTGTGTTATTAGAAATAGGATGGTGTGTATGTGTGTGTCATTAGGAATAGGATGGTGTGCGTGTGTGTGTCATTAGGAATAGGATGGTGTGCGTGTGTGTGTGTCATTAGGAATAGGATGGTGTGCGTGTGTGTGTCATTAGGAATAGGATGGTGTGCGTGTGTGTGTCATTAGGAATAGGATGGTGTGCGTGTGTGTGTCATTAGGAATAGGATGGTGTGTGCGTGTGTGTGTCATTAGGAATAGGATGGTGTGTGTGTGTGTGTCATTTGCAATAGGATAGTGTGTGTGTTATTAGGAATAGGTTGGTGTGTGTGTGTTATTAGGAATAGGTTGGTGTGTGTGTGTTATTAGGAATAGGTTGGTGTGTGTGTGTTATTAGAAATAGGATGGCGTGTATGTTATTAGGAATAGGATGGTTTGTGTGTTATTAGGAATAGGATGGTTTGTGTGTTATTAGGAATAGGATGGTGTGTGTGTGTTATTAGGAATAGGATCTTGTGTGTGTGTTATTAGGAATAGGATGGTGTGTGTGTGTTATTAGGAATAGGATGGTGTGTGTGTGTTATTAGGAATAGGATGGTGTGTGTGTGTTATTAGGAACAGGCTGGTGTGTGTGTGTTATTATAAATAGGATGGTGTGTCTGTGTGTTATGAGGAATAGGATGGTGTGTGTGTGTTATTGGCAATAGGATGGTGTGTCTGTCATTAGGAATAGGATGGTGTGTGTGTGTTATTAGGAATAGGATGGTGCGTGTGTGTTATTAAAAATAGGATGGTTTGTGTGTGTTATTAAGAATAGGATGGTGTGTGTGTTATTAGAAATAGGATGGTGAGTGTGTGTTATTAAGAATAGGATGGTGTGTGCGTGTTATTTAGAATAGGATGGTGTGTGTGTGTGTTATTAGGAATAGGATGGTGTGTGTTTGTGTTATTAGGAATAGGATGTTGTGTGTGTGTGTTATTAGCAATAGGATGGTGTGTGTGTGTGTGTTATTAGCAATAGGATGGTGTGTGTGTGTCATTAGGAATAGGATGGTGTGTGTGTGTGTGTTTCATTAGGAATAGGGTGGTGTGTGTGCATGTGTCATTTGGAATAGGATAGTGTGTGTGTGTGTGTCATTAGGAGTAGGACGGTGTGTGTGTGTGTGTTATTAGGAATAGGATCTTGTGTGTGTGTGTTATTAGGAATAGGATGTGTGTGTGTGTTATTAGGAATAGGATGTTGTGTGTGTGTTATTAGGAATAGGATGTTGTGTGTGTGTTATTAGGAATAGGATGGTGTGTGGTTGTGTGTGTGTCTTATTAGGAATAGGGTGTGTGTGCGTGTTATTAGGAATAGGATGTTATGTGTGTATGTGTTATTAGGAATAGGGCGTGTGTGTGTGTTAATAGCAATAGGATGGTGTGTGTGTGTTAATTGCAATAGGATGGTGTGTATATGTTTGTTAATAGCAATAGGATGGTGTGTGTGTGTGTGTTAATAGCAATAGGATGGTGTGTGTGTGTGTGTTAATAGCAATAGGATGGTGTATGTGTGTGTTATAAGCAATCGGATTCTGTGTGTGTGTCAGCAATAGGATGGTGTGTGTGTGTTATTAGGAATAGCATGGTGTGTGTGTGTGTGTGTTAATAGGAATAGGATAGTGTGTGTGTGTTATTAGGAATAGGATGATGTGTGTTTGTCTGTTATAAGCAATCAGATGGTGTGTGTGTGTGTGTGTGTGTGTTATTAAGAATAGCATGGTGTGTGTGTGTGTTTTTAGGAATAGGATAGTGTGTGTGTCTGTGTTATTAGGAATAGGATGCTGTGTGTTTGTCTGTCATTAGGAATAGGATGGTGTGTGTGTGTGTGTGTTATAAGCAATCGGATTGTGTGTGTGTTATAAGCAATCGGATTGTGTGTGTGTTATAAGCAAGCGGATTGTGTGTGTGTTATAAGCAAGCGGATTGTGTGTGTGTTATAAGCAATCGGATTGTGTGTGTGTTATAAGCAAGCGGATTGTGTGTGTGTGTCAGCAATAGGATGGTGTGTGTGTTTTTAGCAATACGATGGGGTATGTGTGTGTGTTATTAGGAAAAGCATGGTGTGTGTGTGTGTTATTAGGAATTGGATAGCGTGTGTGTGTGTTATTAGGAATAGGATGATGTGTGTGTGTCTCTTATTAGGAATAGGATGGTGTGTGTGTGTGTTTGTTATTAGGAATGGGATGGCGTGTATGTTATTAGGAATAGGATGGTGTGTGTGTGTGTTAGTTGGAATAGGATGTTGTGTGTTTGTGTCATTTACAATAGGATGGTGTGTGTGTGTGTGTTATTAGCATTAGGATGGTATGTGTTTGTGTCATTAGGAATAGGATGGTGTCCGTGTGTTATTAGGAATAGGATGGTGTGTGTGTGTTATTAGGAATAGGATGGTGCTTGTGTGTTATTAGAAATAGGATGGTATGTGTATGTTAAGAATAGGATGGTGTGTGTGTTATTAGAAATAGGATGGTGAGTGTGTGTTATTAAGAATAGTATGGTGTGTGTGTGTTAGTAAGAATAGGATGGTGTGTGTTATTAGGGACAGGCTGGTGTGTGTGTTATTAGGAACAGGCTGGTGTGTGTGTTATTAGAAACAGGCTGGTGTGCGTGTTATTAGAAATAGGATGGTGTGTGTGTGTTATTAAGAATAGGATGGTGTGTGTGTGTTATTAGGAATAGGATGGTGTGTGTGTGTTATTAGGAACAGGATGGTGCTTGTGTGTTATTAGAAATAGGATGGTGTGTGTGTGTTATTAAGAATAGGATGGTGTGTGTGTTATTAGAAATAGGATGGTGAGTGTGTGTTATTAAGAATAGTATGGTGTGTGTGTGTTAGTAAGAATAGGATGGTGTGTGTGTTATTAAGAATAGGATAGTGTGTGTGTGTTATTAGGAATAGGATGGTGTGTGTGTGTGTTATTAGGAATTGGATGGTGTGTGTGTGTGTTATTAGGAATTGGATGGTGTGTGTGTGTGTTATTAGGAATTGGATGGTGTGTGTGTGTGTTATTAGGAATTGGATGGTGTGTGTGTGTGTTATTAGGAATAGGATGGTGTGTGTGTGTTATTAGGAATAGGATGGTGTGTGTGTGTTATTAGGAATAGGATGGTGTGTGTGTGTATTATTAGGTATAGGATGGTGTATGTGTGTGTGTGTGTGTGTTATTAGGAATAGGATGGTGTGTGGGTGTGTTTGTGTGTTATTAGGAATAGGATGTTATGTGTGTGTGTGTTATTAGGAATAGGATGTTATGTGTGTGTGTGTTATTAGGAATAGGATGTTATGTGTGTATGAGTTATTAGGAATAGGGCGTGTGTGTGTGTTAATAGCAATAGGATGGTGTGTGTGTGTGTTAATACCAATAGGATGGTGTGTGTGTGTTTGTTAATAGCAATAGGATGGTGTGTGTGTGTGTGTGTGTGTTAATAGCAATAGGATGGTGTGTGTGTGTTATAATCAATCGGATGGTGTGTGTGTGTCAGCAATAGGATGGTGTGTGTGTGTGTTATTAGGAATAGCATGGTGTGTGTGTTATTAGGAATAGGATAGTGTGTGTGTGTGTGTTATTAGGAATAGGAAGTTGTGTGTTTGTTGTTAGGAATAGGATGGTGTATGTGTGTGTAAGCAGTAGGATGGTGTGTGAGTTATTAGCAATACGAAAGTGTGTGTGTGTGTGTTATTAGCAATACGATGGTGTGTGTGTGTGTGTTATTAGGAAAAGCATGGTGTGTGTGTGTGTTATTAGAAATAGGATAGCATGTGTGTGTGTGTTATTAGGAATAGGATGATGTGTGTGTGTCTCTTATTAGGAATAGGATGGTGTGTGTGTGTGTGTGTGTGTTATTAGGAATGGGATGGCGTGTATGTTAGGAATAGGATTGTGTGTGTGTGTTATTAGGAATAGGATAGTGTGTGTGGGCCTCTTATTTGGAATAGGATGTTGTGTGTGTCATTAGCAATAGGATGTTGTGTGTGTGTGTTATTAGCAATAGGATGGTGTGTGTGTGTGTGTGTGTGTGTGTCATTAGCAATAGGATGGTGTGTGTGTGTGTCATTAGGAATAGGATGGTGTGCGTGTGTTATTAGGAATAGGATGGTGTGTGTGTGTTATTAGGAATAGGATGGTGTGTGTGTGTTATTAGGAATAGGATGGTGTGTGTGTGTTATTAGGAATAGGATGGTGTGTGTGTTATTAGAAATAGGATGATGTGTGCTTGTTATTAAGAATGGGATGGTGTGTGTGTGTGTTATTAGGAATAGGATGGTGTGTGTGTGTGTTATTAGGAATAGGATGGTGTGTGTGTGTTATTAGGAATAGGATGGTGTGTGTGTGTTAGGAATAGGATGGTGTGTGTGTGTTATTAGGAATAGGATGGTGTGTGTGTGTTATTAGGAACAGGCTGGTGTGTGTGTTATTAGAAATAGGATGATGTGTGTGTGTGTTATTAGGAATAGGATGGTGTGTGTGTGTTATTAGGAATAGGATGGTGTGTGTGTGTTATTAGGAATAGGATGGTGTGTGTGTGTTATTAGGAATAGGATGGTGTGTGTGTGTTATTAGGAATAGGATGGTGTGTGTGTGTTATTAGGAATAGGATGGTGTGTGTGTGTTATTAGCATTAGGATGGTGTGTGTGTGTGTCATTAGGAATAGGATGGTGTCCGTGTGTTATTAGGAATAGGATGGTGTGTGTGTGTTATTAGGAATAGGATGGTGTGTGTGTGTTATTAGGAATAGGATGGTGCTTGTGTGTTATTAAAAATAGGATGGTGTGTGTGTGTGTTATTAAGAATAGGATGGTGTGTTTCTGTGTTATTAGGAATAGGATGGTGTGTGTGTATGTGTCTCTTATTAGGAATAGGATGGTGTGTGTGTGTGTGTTATTAGGAATAGGATGGTGTGTGTGTGTGTGTTATTCGGAACAGGATGGTGTGTGTGTGTGTTATTAGGAATAGGATGTTGTGTGTGTGTCATTTGGAATAGGATGGTGTGTGTGTGTGTGTGTGTCATTAGGAATAGGATGGTGTGTGTGTGTTATTAGGAATAGGATGGTCTGTGTGTGTTATTAGGAATAGGATGGTGTGTGTGTGTTATTAGGAGTAGGATGGTGTGTGTGTGTCATTAGGAGTAGGATGGTGTGTGTGTGTCATTAGGAGTAGGATGGTGTGTGTGTGTTATTAGGAATAGGATGGTGTGTGTGTGTTATTAGGAATAGGATGGTGTGTGTGTGTTATTAGGAATAGGATGGTGTGTGTGTGTGGTAGAAATAGGATGGTGTGTGTGTTATTAGAAATAGGATGGTGTGTGTGTTATTAGAAATAGGATGGTGTGTGTGTTATTAGGAATAGCCTGGTGTGTGAGTGTGTTATTAGGAATAGCCTGGTGTGTGTGTGTGTGTTATTAGGAATAGCCTGGTGTGTGTGTGTGTTATTAGGAATAGGAATCTGTGTGTACGTGTTATTAGGAATAGGAATCTGTGTGTACGTGTTATTAAAAATAGGATGGTGTGTGTGTGTGTTATTAGGAATAAGATGGTGTGTGTGTGTGTGTTATTAGGAATAGGATGCCATGTGTGTGTGTTATTAGGAATAGGATGCCGTGTGTGTGTGTTATTAGGAATAGGATGCCGTGTGTGTGTTATTTGGAATAGGATGTTGTGTGTGTGTGCTATTAGGAATATGATGGCATGTGTGTGTGTGTGTTATTAGGAATAGGGTGACGTGTATGTTATTAGGAATTGGAAGGTGTGTGTGTGTGTGTGTGTGTGTTAGGAATAGGATGGCATTTGTGTGTGTTTTATTAGGAATAGGATGGTGTCTGTGTTATTAGAAATAGGATGGCGTGTGTGTGTGTTATTAGGAATATGATGGCGTGTGTGTGTGTGTTATGAGTAATAGGATGGTGTGTGTGTTATTAGGAATTGGATGGTCTGTGTGTCTTATTAGCAATAGGATGGAGTGTGTGTCTTATTAGCAATAAGATGTTGTGCATGTGTGTTATTAGGAATAGGATGGTCTGTGTGTGTTATTAGGAAGGGGATGCAGTGTTTGTATTATTAGGAAGAGGATGCAGTGTGTGCATGTATTAGGAAGAGGATGCAGTGTATGTGTGTATTAGGAAAAGGATGCAGTGTGTGCATGTATTAGGAAGAGGATGCAGTGTGTGCATGTATTCGGAAGAGGATGCAGTGTGTGAGTGTATTAGGAAGAGGATGGAGTGTGTGCGTGTATTAGGAAGAGGATGCAGTGTGTGCGTGTATTCGGAAGAGGACGCAGTGTGTGCGTGTATTCGGAAGAGGATGCAGTGTGTGCGTGCATTCGGAAGAGGATGCAGTGTGTGCGTGTATTAGGAAGAGGATGGAGTGTGTGCGTGTATTAGGAAGAGGATGCAGTGTGTGCGTGTATTAGGAAGAGGATGCAGTGTGTGTGTGTATTAGGAAGAGGATGCAGTGTGTGCGTGTATTAGGAAGAGGATGCAGAGTGTGTGTGTGTTTTCGGTAATTGATGCCATCTGTGTGTGTGTGTACATGCATTATTAGGAAGTAGATGCACGGTGTGTTTGTATCCTTAAAAAAAGGATTCAGCGTGCGTGTGTATTAGGAGGAGGACACAGTGTCTGTCTATTAGAAACAGGATCATGTTGTGGGTGTATATTAGGAAAAAAATGCACTGTGTGTATATGAGGAATTGGATGCAGTGTGTGTGTGTATTAGGAAGAGAATGCAGTGTGTGTCGTATTTGAACTGGGATGCAGTGTGTGTATTAGGAAGAGGATGCAGTGTGTGTATTATGAAGAGGATGCAGTGTGTGTATTATGAAGAGGATGCAGTATGTGTATTATTAGGAAGAGGATGCAGTGTGTGTATTATTATGAAGAGGATGCAGTGTGTGTATTATGAAGAGGATGCAGTGTGTGTATTATTAGGAAGAGGATGCAGTGTGTGTGTGTATTAGGAAGAGGATGCAGTGTGTGTGTGTATTAGGAAGAGGATGCAGTGTGTGTATTATTAGGAAGAGGATGCAGTGTGTATTATTAGGAAGAGGACGCAGTGTGTGTATTATTAGGAAGAGGATGCAGTGTGTGTATTATTAGGAAGAGGATGCAGTGTGTGTATTATTAGGAAGAGGATGCAGTGTGTGTATTATTAGGAAGAGGATGCAGTGTGGGTATTATTAGGAAGAGGATGCAGTGTGTGTATTATTAGGAAGAGGATGCAGTGTGTGTATTATTAGGAAGAGGATGCAGTGTGTGTATTATTAGGAAGAGGATGCAGTGTGTGTATTATTAGGAAGAGGATGCAGTGTGTGTATTATTAGGAAGAGGATGCAGTGTGTGTATTATTAGGAAGAGGATGCAGTGTGTGTATTATTAGGAAGAGGATGCAGTGTGTGTATTATTAGGAAGAGGATGCAGTGTGCGTGTATTATGAAGAGGATGCAGTGTGCATGTATTATGAAGAGGATGCAGTGTGTGTATTATTAGATGAGGATGCAGTGTGTGTATTTTTAGGAAGAGGATGCTGTGTGTGTATTATTAGGAAGAGGATGCAGTGTGTGTATTATTAGGAAGAGGATGCAGTGTGTATTATTAGGAAGAGGATGCAGTGTGTGTGTATTAGGAAAAGGATACAGTGTGTGTATTATTAGGAAGAGGATGCAGTGTGTGTGTGCATTAGGAAGAGGATGCGGTGTGTATTAGGAAGAGGATGCAGTGTGTGTGTATTAGGAAAATGATGCACTGTGTGTGTATTAGCAAGAGGATGCAGTGTGCGTGTGTATTGAAAGAGGATGCAGTGTGCATGTGTATTAGAAAGAGGATGCAGTGTGCGTGTGTATTAGAAAGAGGATGCAGTGTGCGTGTGTATTAGAAAGAGGATGCAGTGTGTGTGTGTATTAGAAAGAGGATGCAGTGTGCGTGTGTATTAGAAAGAGGATGCAGTGTGCGTGTGTATTATAAAGAGGATGCTGTGTGCGTGTGTATTAGAAAGAGGATGCAGTGTGCGTGTATATTAGAAAGAGGATGCAGTGTGCGTGTATATTAGAAAGAGGATGCAGTGTGCGTGTGTATTAGAAAGAAGCTGCAGTGTGTCTGTGATTGGTTGAGTGTTAGGACATGGATGCAGTGTGTGTGTGTATTAGGAAGAGGATGCAGTGTTTGTGTGTATTAAGAAGAGGATGTAGTGTGTGTGTGTGTATATGTGTTAGTTGGAAGTGGATGCACGGTGCGTGCATCTTATTTGGAAGAGGATGCAGTGTGTGTGGGCCTGTGTGTTATTTTGAAGTACATGCACTGAATGGAGTCCTCCCTTCACCTGAGGTTACCAATGTTCCAGGCAATATATTCCACCAGGAATATAGCGTCTCATCGTACATTGTATTAGGACAGGGATGCAGCATGTGTTTATTATTTGGAATAGGATGCCATGTGTGTGTGTGTATTAGGAGGAGGATGCAGTGTGTGTGTATTAGAAAGAGGATCATGGTGTGGGTGTATGTTAGGAAAAATATGCACTGTGTGTATATGAGGAAGGGGGTGCAGTGTGTGTGTTATTAGGAAAGGGATTCAGTGTGTGTGTGTTTATTATTAGGAAGAGGATGTACTGTGTGTATTATTAGAAATGTGATGCAGTATGTGTGTATTATTAGGAAGAGGATGCTGTGTGTGTATTATTAGGAAGAGGATGCAGTGTGTGTATTATTAGGAAGAGGATGCAGTGTGTGTATTATTAGGAAGGGGATGCAGTGTGTGTATTATTAGGAAGGGGATGCAGTGTGTGTATTATTAGGAAGAGGATGCAGTGTGTGTATTATTAGGAAGAGGATGCAGTGTGTGTATTATTAGGAAGAGGATGCAGTGTGTGTATTATTAGGAAGAGGATGCAGCGTGCGTATTATTAGGAAGAGGATGCAGTGTGTGTATTATTAGGAAGAGAATGCAGTGTGTGTATTATTAGGAAGAGGATGCAGTGTGTGTATTATTAGGAAGAGAATGCAGTGTGTGTATTATTAGGAAGAGGATGCAGTGTGTGTATTATTAGAAATGTGATGCAGTATGTGTGTATTATTAGGAAGAGGATGCAGTGTGTGTATTATTAGGAAGAGGATGCAGTGTGTGTATCATTAGGAAGAGGATGCAGTGTGTGTATTATTAGGAAGAGGATGCAGTGTGTGTATTATTAGGAAGAGGATGCAGTGTGTGTATTATTAGAAATGTGATGCAGTATGTGTGTATTATTAGGAAGGGGATGCAGTGTGTGTATCATTAGGAAGAGGATGCAGTGTTTGTATTATTAGGAAGTGGATGCAGTGTGTCTATTAGAAAGAGTATGCAGTGTGTGTGTGTATTAGGAAGAGAATGCAGCGTGTCTGTGATTGGGTATGTGTTAGGACAAGGATACAGTGTGTGTATGTGTATTAGGAAGAGGTTGCAGTGTCTGTATTAGGAACAGGATGCAGTGTGTATTATTCGGAAGAGGATGCAGTGTGTGTATTATTAGGTAGAGGATGCAGAGTGTGTGCGTATTAGGTAGAGGATGCAGTGTGTGCGTATTAGGTAGAGGATGCAGTGTTTGTGTGTATTAGGAAGAGGATGCAGTGTGTGTGTGTGTGTGTGTGTGTGTGTGTGTATTAGGAAGAGGGTGCAGTGTTTGATGTATTAGGAAGGGGTTGCAGTGTGTGTGTGTATTAGGAAGAGGGTTCAATGTGTGCCTGTGTATTAGGCAGACGATGCAGTGTGTGCGTGTATTAGGAAGAGGATGCAGTGTGTGCGTGTATTAGGAAGAGGATGCAGTGTGTGCGTGTATTAGGAAGAGGATGCAGTGTGTGCGTGTATTAGGAAGAGGATGCAGTGTGTGCGTGTATTAGGAAGAGGATGCAGTGTGTGCGTGTATTAGGAAGAGGATGCAGTGTGTGCGTGTATTAGGAAGAGGATGCAGTGTGTGCGTGTATTAGGAAGAGGATGCAGTGTGTGCGTGTATTAGGAAGAGGATGCAGTGTGTGCGTGTATTAGGAAGAGGATGCAGTGTGTGCGTGTATTAGGAAGAGGATGCAGTGTGTGCGTGTATTAGGAAGAGGATGCAGTGTGTGCGTGTATTAGGAAGAGGATGCAGTGTGTGCGTGTATTAGGAAGAGGATGCAGTGTGTGCGTGTATTAGGAAGAGGATGCAGTCTGTGCGTGTATAAGGAAGAGGATACAGTGTGTGCGTGTATAAGGAAGAGGATGCAGTGTGTGCGTTTATTAGGAAGAGGATGCAGTGTGTGCGTTTATTAGGAAGAGGATGCAGTGTGTGCGTGTATTAGGAAGAGGATGCAGTGGGTGCGTGTATTAGGAAGAGGATGCAGTGGGTGCGTGTATTAGGAAGAGGATGCAGTGTGTGCGTGTATTAGGAAGAGGATGCAGTGTGTGCGTGTATTAGGAAGAGGATGCAGTGTGTGCGTGTATTAGGAAGAGGATGCAGTGTGTGCGTGTATTAGGAAGAGGATGCAGTGTGTGCGTGTATTAGGAAGAGGATGCAGTGTGTGTATTAATGGGATGAGGATGCAGTGTGTGTATTGGGATGAGGATGCAGTGTGTGTGTGTATTAGGAAGAGGATGCAGTGTGTGTATTAGGAAGAGGATGCAGTGTGTGTATTATTGGGATGAGGATGCAGTGTGTGTATTATTGGGATGAGGATGCAGTCCGTGTATTAATGGGATGAGGATGCAGTGCGTGTATTATTTGGAAGAAGATGCAGTGTGTGTATCATTAGGAAGAGGATGCAGTGTGTGTATTATTTGGAAGAAGATGCAGTGTGTGTATTATTAGGAAGAGGATGCAGTGTTTGTATTATGAGGAAGAGGATGCAGTATGTGTTAGCGTATTAGGAAGAGGATGCAGTGTGCATGTTTTCTTAGGAAGATTATGCTGTGTGTGTATTATTAGGGAGAAGATGCAGTGTGTGTATTATTAGGGAGAAGATGCAGTGTGTGTATTATTAGGGAGAAGATGCAGTGTGTGTATTATTAGGAAGAGGATGCAGTGTGTGTATTATTAGGAAGAGGATGCAGTGTGTGTATTATTAGGAAGAGGATGCAGTGTGTGTATTATTAGGAAGAGGATGCAGTGTGTGTATTATTAGGAAGGGGATGCAGTGTGTGTATTATTAGGAAGAGGATGCAGTGTGTGTATTATTAGGAAGAGGATGCAGTGTGTGTATTATTAGGAAGAGGATGCAGTGTGTGTATTATTAGGAAGAGGATGCAGCGTGCGTATTATTAGGAAGAGGATGCAGTGTGTGTATTATTAGGAAGAGAATGCAGTGTGTGTATTATTAGGAAGAGGATGCAGTGTGTGTATTATTAGAAATGTGATGCAGTATGTGTGTATTATTAGGAAGGGGATGCAGTGTGTGTATCATTAGGAAGAGGATGCAGTGTTTGTATTATTAGGAAGTGGATGCAGTGTGTCTATTAGAAAGAGTATGCAGTGTGTGTGTGTATTAGGAAGAGAATGCAGCGTGTCTGTGATTGGGTATGTGTTAGGACAAGGATACAGTGTGTGTATGTGTATTAGGAAGAGGTTGCAGTGTCTGTATTAGGAACAGGATGCAGTGTGTATTATTCGGAAGAGGATGCAGTGTTTGTATTATTAGGTAGAGGATGCAGAGTGTGTGCGTATTAGGTAGAGGATGCAGTGTGTGCGTATTAGGTAGAGGATGCAGTGTTTGTGTGTATTAGGAAGAGGATGCAGTGTGTGTGTGTGTGTGTGTGTGTGTGTGTATTAGGAAGAGGGTGCAGTGTTTGATGTATTAGGAAGGGGTTGCAGTGTGTGTGTGTATTAGGAAGAGGGTTCAATGTGTGCCTGTGTATTAGGCAGACGGTGCAGTGTGTGCGTGTATTAGGAAGAGGATGCAGTGTGTGCGTGTATTAGGAAGAGGATGCAGTGTGTGCGTGTATTAGGAAGAGGATGCAGTGTGTGCGTGTATTAGGAAGAGGATGCAGTGTGTGCGTGTATTAGGAAGAGGATGCAGTGTGTGCGTGTATTAGGAAGAGGATGCAGTGTGTGCGTGTATTAGGAAGAGGATGCAGTGTGTGCGTGTATTAGGAAGAGGATGCAGTGTGTGCGTGTATTAGGAAGAGGATGCAGTGTGTGCGTGTATTAGGAAGAGGATGCAGTGTGTGAGTGTATTAGGAAGAGGATGCAGTGTGTGCGTGTATTAGGAAGAGGATGCAGTGTGTGCGTGTATTAGGAAGAGGATGCAGTGTGTGCGTGTATTAGGAAGAGGATGCAGTCTGTGCGTGTATAAGGAAGAGGATACAGTGTGTGCGTGTATAAGGAAGAGGATGCAGTGTGTGCGTTTATTAGGAAGAGGATGCAGTGTGTGCGTTTATTAGGAAGAGGATGCAGTGTGTGCATGTATTAGGAAGAGGATGCAGTGTGTGCGTGTATTAGGAAGAGGATGCAGTGGGTGCGTGTATTAGGAAGAGGATGCAGTGTGTGCGTGTATTAGGAAGAGGATGCAGTGTGTGCGTGTATTAGGAAGAGGATGCAGTGTGTGCGTGTATTAGGAAGAGGATGCAGTGTGTGCGTGTATTAGGAAGAGGATGCAGTGTGTGCGTGTATTAGGAAGAGGATGCAGTGTGTGCGTGTATTAGGAAGAGGATGCAGTGTGTGTATTAATGGGATGAGGATGCAGTGTGTGTATTGGGATGAGGATGCAGTGTGTGTGTGTATTAGGAAGAGGATGCAGTGTGTGTATTAGGAAGAGGATGCAGTGTGTGTATTATTGGGATGAGGATGCAGTGTGTGTATTATTGGGATGAGGATGCAGTCCGTGTATTAATGGGATGAGGACGCAGTGCGTGTATTATTTGGAAGAAGATGCAGTGTGTGTATCATTAGGAAGAGGATGCAGTGTGTGTATTATTTGGAAGAAGATGCAGTGTGTGTATTATTAGGAAGAGGATGCAGTGTGTGTATTATGAGGAAGAGGATGCAGTATGTGTTAGCGTATTAGGAAGAGGATGCAGTGTGCATGTTTTATTAGGAAGATTATGCTGTGTGTGTATTATTAGGGAGAAGATGCAGTGTGTGTATTATTAGGGAGAAGATGCAGTGTGTGTATTATTAGGGAGAAGATGCAGTGTGTGTATTATTAGGAAGAGGATGCAGTGCGTGTATTATTAGGAAGATTATGCAGTGTGTATTATTAGGAAGTGGCTGCAGTGTGTGTGTATTAGGAAGAGGATACAGTGTGTGTATTATGAGGAAGAGGATGCAGTGTGTGTGTGTATTAGGAAGAGGATGCAGTGTGTGCGTGTATTAGGAAGAGGATGCAGTGTGTGCGTGTATTAGGAAGAGGATGCAGTGTGTGCGTGTATTAGGAAGAGGATGCAGCGTGTGCGTGTATTAGGAAGAGGATGCAGCGTGTGCGTGTATTAGGAAGAGGATGCAGCGTGTGCGTGTATTAGGAAGAGGATGCAGTGTGTGCGTGTATCAGGAAGAGGATACAGTGTGTGCGTGTATAAGGAAGAGGATACAGTGTGTGAGTGTATAAGGAAGAGGATACAGTGTGTGCATGTATAAGGAAGAGGATACAGTGTGTGCGAGTATAAGGAAGAGGATGCAGTGTGTGCGTGTATTAGGAAGAGGATGCAGTGTGTGCGTGTATTAGGAAGAGGATGCAGTGTGTGCGTGTATTAGGAAGAGGATGCAGTGTGTGCGTGTATTAGGAAGAGGATGCAGTGTGTGTGTGTGTGTGTGTATTTGGTAATTGATGCCGTCTGTGTGTATGTGTACATGCGTTATTAGGAATTAGATGCACGGTGTGTGTGTATCCTTAAGAAGAGGATGCAGTCTGCATGTGTATTAGGAGGAGGATGCAGTGTGTGTGTATTAGAAACAGGATCCTGGTGTGAGTGTATATTAGGAAAAAATGCACTGTGTGTACATGAGGAAGTGAATGCAGAATGTATTATTAGTAACGGGATGCAATGTGTGTATTATTAGGAAGAGGATGCAGTGTGTGTATTATTAGGAAGAGGATGCAGTGTGTATTATTAGGAAGAGGATGCAGTGTGTGTATTATAAGGAAGAGGATGCAGTGTGTGTATTATTAGGAAGAGGATGCAGTGTGTGTAATATTAGGAAGAGGATGCAGTGTGTGTATTATTGGGATGAGGATGCAGTGTGTGTGTGTATTAGGAAGAGGATGCAGTGTGTGTATTATTAGAAATGTGATGCAGTATGTGTATTATTAGGAAGAGGATGCAGTGTGTGTATTATTAGGAAGGGGATGCAGTGTTTGTATTATTAGGAAGGGGATGCAGTGTTTGTATTATTAGGAAGTGGATGCAGTGTGTCTATTAGAAAGAGTATGCAGTGTGTGTGTGTATTAGGAAGAGAATGCAGCGTGTCTGTGATTGGGTATGTGTTAGGACAAGGATACAGTGTGTGTATGTGTATTAGGAAGAGGTTGCAGTGTCTGTATTAGGAACAGGATGCAGTGTGTATTATTCGGAAGAGGATGCAGTGTGTGTATTATTAGGTAGAGGATGCAGAGTGTGTGCGTATTAGGAAGAGGATGCAGTGTGTGCGTATTAGGTAGAGGATGCAGTGTTTGTGTGTATTAGGAAGAGGATGCAGTGTGTGTGTGTGTGTGTATTAGGAAGAGGATGCAGTGTTTGATGCATTAGGAAGGGGTTGCAGTGTGTGTGTGTATTAGGAAGAGGGTTCAATGTGTGCCTGTGTATTAGGCAGACGATGCAGTGTGTGCGTGTATTAGGAAGAGGATGCAGTGTGTGCGTGTATTAGGAAGAGGATGCAGTGTGTGCGTGTATTAGGAAGAGGATGCAGTGTGTGCGTGTATTAGGAAGAGGATGCAGTGTGTGCGTGTATTAGGAAGAGGATGCAGTGTGTGCGTGTATTAGGAAGAGGATGCAGTGTGTGCGTGTATTAGGAAGAGGATGCAGTGTGTGCGTGTATTAGGAAGAGGATGCAGTGTGTGCGTGTATTAGGAAGAGGATGCAGTCTGTGCGTGTATAAGGAAGAGGATACAGTGTGTGCGTGTATAAGGAAGAGGATGCAGTGTGTGCGTTTGTTAGGAAGAGGATGCAGTGTGTGCGTTTATTAGGAAGAGGATGCAGTGTGTGCGTGTATTAGGAAGAGGATGCAGTGGGTGCGTGTACTAGGAAGAGGATGCAGTGGGTGCGTGTACTAGGAAGAGGATGCAGTGTGTGCGTGTATTAGTAAGAGGATGCAGTGTGTGCGTGTATTAGGAAGAGGATGCAGTGTGTGCGTGTATTAGGAAGAGGATGCAGTGTGTGTATTAATGGGATGAGGATGCAGTGTGTGTATTGGGATGAGGATGCAGTGTGTGTGTGTATTAGGAAGAGGATGCAGTGTGTGTATTAGGAAGAGGATGCAGTGTGTGTATTATTGGGATGAGGATGCAGTGTGTGTATTAATGGGATGAGGATGCAGTGCGTGTATTATTTGGAAGAAGATGCAGTGTGTGTATCATTAGGAAGAGGATGCAGTGCGTACATTATTAGGAAGAGGATGCAGTGTGTGTATTATTTGGAAGAAGATGCAGTGTGTGTATTATTAGGAAGAGGATGCAGTGTGTGTATTATGAGGAAGAGGATGCAGTATGTGTTAGCGTATTAGGAAGAGGATGCAGTGTGCATGTTTTATTAGGAAGATTATGCTGTGTGTGTATTATTAGAGAGAAGATGCCGTGTGTGTATTATTAGGGAGAAGATGCAGTGTGTGTATTATTAGGAAGAGGATGCAGTGCGTGTATTATTAGGAAGATGATGCAGTGTGTATTATTAGGAAGTGGCTGCTGTGTGTGTGTATTAGGAAGAGGATACAGTGTGTGTATTATGAGGAAGAGGATGCAGTGTGTGTGTGTATTAGGAAGAGGATGCAGTGTGTGCGTGTATTAGGAAGAGGATGCAGTGTGTGCGTGTATTAGGAAGAGGATACAGTGTGTGTATTATGAGGAAGAGGATGCAGTGTGTGTGTGTATTAGGAAGAGGATGCAGTGTGTGCGTGTATTAGGAAGAGGATGCAGTGTGTGCGTGTATTAGGAAGAGGATGCAGTGTGTGCGTGTATTAGGAAGAGGATGCAGCGTGTGCGTGGATTAGGAAGAGGATGCAGCGTGTGCGTGTATTAGGAAGAGGATGCAGTGTGTGCGTGTATTAGGAAGAGGATGCAGTGTGTGCGTGTATCAGGAAGAGGATACAGTGTGTGCGTGTATAAGGAAGAGGATACAGTGTGTGCGTGTATAAGGAAGAGGATACAGTGTGTGCGTGTATAAGGAAGAGGATACAGTGTGTGCGTGTATAAGGAAGAGGATGCAGTGTGTGCGTGTATTAGGAAGAGGATGCAGTGTGTGCGTGTATTAGGAAGAGGATGCAGTGTGTGTATCATTAGGAAGAGGATGCAGTGTGTGTATTATTTGGAAGAAGATGCAGTGTGTGTATTATTAGGAAGAGGATGCAGTGTGTGTATTATGAGGAAGAGGATGCAGTATGTGTTAGCGTATTAGGAAGAGGATGCAGTGTGTGTATTATTAGGGAGAAGATGCAGTGTGTGTATTATTAGGGAGAAGATGCAGTGTGTGTATTATTAGGAAGAGGATGCAGTGCGTGTATTATTAGGAAGATTATGCAGTGTGTATTATTAGGAAGTGGCTGCAGTGTGTGTGTATTAGGAAGAGGATACAGTGTGTGTATTATGAGGAAGAGGATGCAGTGTGTGTGTGTATTAGGAAGAGGATGCAGTGTGTGCGTGTATTAGGAAGAGGATGCAGTGTGTGCGTGTATTAGGAAGAGGATGCAGTGTGTGCGTGTATCAGGAAGAGGATACAGTGTGTGCGTGTATAAGGAAGAGGATACAGTGTGCGCGTGTATAAGGAAGAGGATACAGTGTGTGCGTGTATAAGGAAGAGGATACAGTGTGTGCGTGTATAAGGAAGAGGATGCAGTGTGTGCGTGTATTAGGAAGAGGATGCAGTGTGTGCGTGTATTAGGAAGAGGATGCAGTGTGTGTGTGTGTGTGTGTATTTGGTAATTGATGCCGTCTGTGTGTATGTGTACATGCGTTATTAGGAAGTAGATGCACGGTGTGTGTGTATCCTTAAGAAGAGGATGCAGTCTGCATGTGTATTAGGAGGAGGATGCAGTGTGTGTGTATTAGAAACAGGATCCTGGTGTGAGTGTATATTAGGAAAAAATGCACTGTGTGTACATGAGGAAGTGAATGCAGAATGTATTATTAGTAACGGGATGCAATGTGTGTATTATTAGGAAGAGGATGCAGTGTGTGTATTATTAGGAAGAGGATGCAGTGTGTATTATTAGGAAGAGGATGCAGTGTGTATTATTAGGAAGAGGATGCAGTGTGTGTATTATAAGGAAGAGGATGCAGTGTGTGTATTATTAGGAAGAGGATGCAGTGTGTGTAATATTAGGAAGAGGATGCAGTGTGTGTATTATTGGGATGAGGATGCAGTGTGTGTGTGTATTAGGAAGAGGATGCAGTGTGTGTATTATTAGAAATGTGATGCAGTATGTGTATTATTAGGAAGAGGATGCAGTGTGTGTATTATTAGGAAGGGGATGCAGTGTTTGTATTATTAGGAAGGGGATGCAGTGTTTGTATTATTAGGAAGTGGATGCAGTGTGTCTATTAGAAAGAGTATGCAGTGTGTGTGTGTATTAGGAAGAGAATGCAGCGTGTCCGTGATTGGGTATGTGTTAGGACAAGGATACAGTGTGTGTATGTGTATTAGGAAGAGGTTGCAGTGTCTGTATTAGGAACAGGATGCAGTGTGTATTATTCGGAAGAGGATGCAGTGTGTGTATTATTAGGTAGAGGATGCAGAGTGTGTGCGTATTAGGTAGAGGATGCAGTGTGTGCGTATTAGGTAGAGGATGCAGTGTGTGCGTATTAGGTAGAGGATGCAGTGTTGTGTGTATTAGGAAGAGGATGCAGTGTGTGTGTGTGTGTGTGTGTGTATTAGGAAGAGGATGCAGTGTTTGATGTATTAGGAAGGGGTTGCAGTGTGTGTGTGTATTAGGAAGAGGGTTCAATGTGTGCCTGTGTATTAGGCAGACGATGCAGTGTGTGCGTGTATTAGGAAGAGGATGCAGTGTGTGCGTGTATTAGGAAGAGGATGCAGTGTGTGCGTGTATTAGGAAGAGGATGCAGTGTGTGCGTGTATTAGGAAGAGGATGCAGTGTGTGCGTGTATTAGGAAGAGGATGCTGTGTGTGCGTGTATTAGGAAGAGGATGCAGTGTGTGCGTGTATTAGGAAGAGGATGCAGTGTGTGCGTGTATTAGGAAGAGGATGCAGTGTGTGCGTGTATTAGGAAGAGGATGCAGTGTGTGCGTGTATTAGGAAGAGGATGCAGTGTGTGCGTATATTAGGAAGAGGATGCAGTGTGTGCGTGTATTAGGAAGAGGATGCAGTCTGTGCGTGTATTAGGAAGAGGATACAGTGTGTGCGTTTATTAGGAAGAGGATGCAGTGTGTGCGTTTATTAGGAAGAGGATGCAGTGTGTGCATGTATTAGGAAGAGGATGCAGTGTGTGCGTGTATTAGGAAGAGGATGCAGTGTGTGCGTGTATTAGGAAGAGGATGCAGTGTGTGCGTGTATTAGGAAGAGGATGCAGTGTGTGCGTGTATTAGGAAGAGGATGCAGTGTGTGTATTAGGAAGAGGATGCAGTGTGTGTATTATTGGGATGAGGATGCAGTGTGTGTATTATTGGGATGAGGATGCAGTGTGTGTATTAATGGGATGAGGATGCAGTGCGTGTATTATTTGGAAGAAGATGCAGTGTGTGTATCATTAGGAAGAGGATGCAGTGCGTGCATTATTAGGAAGAGGATGCAGTGTGTGTATTATTTGGAAGAAGATGCAGTGTGTGTATTATTAGGAAGAGGATGCAGTGTGTATTATTAGGAAGAGGATGCAGTGTGTATTATTAGGAAGTGGCTGCAGTGTGTGTGTATTAGGAAGAGGATACAGTGTGTGTATTATGAGGAAGAGGATGCAGTGTGTGTGTGTATTAGGAAGAGGATGCAGTGTGTGCGTGTATTAGGAAGAGGATGCAGTGTGTGCGTGTATTAGGAAGAGGATGCAGTGTGTGCGTGTATTAGGAAGAGGATGCAGCGTGTGCGTGGATTAGGAAGAGGATGCAGCGTGTGCGTGTATTAGGAAGAGGATGCAGTGTGTGCGTGTATTAGGAAGAGGATGCAGTGTGTGCGTGTATCAGGAAGAGGATACAGTGTGTGCGTGTATAAGGAAGAGGATACAGTGTGTGCGTGTATAAGGAAGAGGATACAGTGTGTGCGTGTATAAGGAAGAGGATACAGTGTGTGCGTGTATAAGGAAGAGGATGCAGTGTGTGCGTGTATTAGGAAGAGGATGCAGTGTGTGCGTGTATTAGGAAGAGGATGCAGTGTGTGTATCATTAGGAAGAGGATGCAGTGTGTGTATTATTTGGAAGAAGATGCAGTGTGTGTATTATTAGGAAGAGGATGCAGTGTGTGTATTATGAGGAAGAGGATGCAGTATGTGTTAGCGTATTAGGAAGAGGATGCAGTGTGTGTATTATTAGGGAGAAGATGCAGTGTGTGTATTATTAGGGAGAAGATGCAGTGTGTGTATTATTAGGAAGAGGATGCAGTGCGTGTATTATTAGGAAGATTATGCAGTGTGTATTATTAGGAAGTGGCTGCAGTGTGTGTGTATTAGGAAGAGGATACAGTGTGTGTATTATGAGGAAGAGGATGCAGTGTGTGTGTGTATTAGGAAGAGGATACAGTGTGTGCGTGTATTAGGAAGAGGATGCAGTGTGTGCGTGTATTAGGAAGAGGATGCAGTGTGTGCGTGTATCAGGAAGAGGATACAGTGTGTGCGTGTATAAGGAAGAGGATACAGTGTGCGCGTGTATAAGGAAGAGGATACAGTGTGTGCGTGTATAAGGAAGAGGATACAGTGTGTGCGTGTATAAGGAAGAGGATGCAGTGTGTGCGTGTATTAGGAAGAGGATGCAGTGTGTGCGTGTATTAGGAAGAGGATGCAGTGTGTGTGTGTGTGTGTGTGTATTTGGTAATTGATGCCGTCTGTGTGTATGTGTACATGCGTTATTAGGAAGTAGATGCACGGTGTGTGTGTATCCTTAAGAAGAGGATGCAGTCTGCATGTGTATTAGGAGGAGGATGCAGTGTGTGTGTATTAGAAACAGGATCCTGGTGTGAGTGTATATTAGGAAAAAATGCACTGTGTGTACATGAGGAAGTGAATGCAGAATGTATTATTAGTAACGGGATGCAATGTGTGTATTATTAGGAAGAGGATGCAGTGTGTGTATTATTAGGAAGAGGATGCAGTGTGTATTATTAGGAAGAGGATGCAGTGTGTATTATTAGGAAGAGGATGCAGTGTGTGTATTATAAGGAAGAGGATGCAGTGTGTGTATTATTAGGAAGAGGATGCAGTGTGTGTAATATTAGGAAGAGGATGCAGTGTGTGTATTATTGGGATGAGGATGCAGTGTGTGTGTGTATTAGGAAGAGGATGCAGTGTGTGTATTATTAGAAATGTGATGCAGTATGTGTATTATTAGGAAGAGGATGCAGTGTGTGTATTATTAGGAAGGGGATGCAGTGTTTGTATTATTAGGAAGGGGATGCAGTGTTTGTATTATTAGGAAGTGGATGCAGTGTGTCTATTAGAAAGAGTATGCAGTGTGTGTGTGTATTAGGAAGAGAATGCAGCGTGTCCGTGATTGGGTATGTGTTAGGACAAGGATACAGTGTGTGTATGTGTATTAGGAAGAGGTTGCAGTGTCTGTATTAGGAACAGGATGCAGTGTGTATTATTCGGAAGAGGATGCAGTGTGTGTATTATTAGGTAGAGGATGCAGAGTGTGTGCGTATTAGGTAGAGCATGCAGTGTGTGCGTATTAGGTAGAGGATGCAGTGTGTGCGTATTAGGTAGAGGATGCAGTGTTTGTGTGTATTAGGAAGAGGATGCAGTGTGTGTGTGTGTGTGTGTGTGTGTGTATTAGGAAGAGGATGCAGTGTTTGATGTATTAGGAAGGGGTTGCAGTGTGTGTGTGTATTAGGAAGAGGGTTCAATGTGTGCCTGTGTATTAGGCAGACGATGCAGTGTGTGCGTGTATTAGGAAGAGGATGCAGTGTGTGCGTGTATTAGGAAGAGGATGCAGTGTGTGCGTGTATTAGGAAGAGGATGCAGTGTGTGCGTGTATTAGGAAGAGGATGCAGTGTGTGCGTGTATTAGGAAGAGGATGCTGTGTGTGCGTGTATTTGGAAGAGGATGCAGTGTGTGCGTGTATTAGGAAGAGGATGCAGTGTGTGCGTGTATTAGGAAGAGGATGCAGTGTGTGCGTGTATTAGGAAGAGGATGCAGTGTGTGCGTGTATTAGGAAGAGGATGCAGTGTGTGCTTATATTAGGAAGAGGATGCAGTGTGTGCGTGTATTAGGAAGAGGATGCAGTCTGTGCGTGTATTAGGAAGAGGATACAGTGTGTGCGTTTATTAGGAAGAGGATGCAGTGTGTGCGTTTATTAGGAAGAGGATGCAGTGTGTGCATGTATTAGGAAGAGGATGCAGTGTGTGCGTGTATTAGGAAGAGGATGCAGTGTGTGCGTGTATTAGGAAGAGGATGCAGTGTGTGCGTGTATTAGGAAGAGGATGCAGTGTGTGCGTGTATTAGGAAGAGGATGCAGTGTGTGTATTAGGAAGAGGATGCAGTGTGTGTATTATTGGGATGAGGATGCAGTGTGTGTATTATTGGGATGAGGATGCAGTGTGTGTATTAATGGGATGAGGATGCAGTGCGTGTATTATTTGGAAGAAGATGCAGTGTGTGTATCATTAGGAAGAGGATGCAGTGCGTGCATTATTAGGAAGAGGATGCAGTGTGTGTATTATTTGGAAGAAGATGCAGTGTGTGTATTATTAGGAAGAGGATGCAGTGTGTGTATTATGAGGAAGAGGATGCAGTATGTGTTAGCGTATTAGGAAGAGGATGCAGTGTGCATGTTTTATTAGGAAGATTATGCTATGTGTGTATTATTAGGGAGAAGATGCAGTGTGTGTATTATTAGGGAGAAGATGCAGTGTGTGTATTATTAGGGAGAAGATGCAGTGTTTGTATTATTAGGAAGAGGATGCAGTGCGTGTATTATTAGGAAGATGATGCAGTGTGTATTATTAGGAAGTGGCTGCAGTGTGTGTGTATTAGGAAGAGGATACAGTGTGTGCGTGTATTAGGAAGAGGATGCAGTGTGTGCGTGTATTAGGAAGAGGATGCAGTGTGTGCGTGTATTAGGAAGAGGATGCAGTGTGTGCGTGTATTAGGAAGAGGATGCAGTGTGTGCGTGTATTAGGAAGAGGATGCAGTGTGTGCGTGTATTAGGAAGAGGATGCAGTGTGTGCGTGTATTAGGAAGAGGATGCAGTGTGTGCGTGTATTAGGAAGAGGATGCAGTGTGTGCGTGTATTAGGAAGAGGATGCAGTGTGTGTATTATTAGAAATGTGATGCAGTATGTGTGTATTATTAGGAAGAGGATGCAGTGTGTGTATTATTAGGAAGGGGATGCAGTGTTTGTATTATTAGGAAGGGGATGCAGTGTTTGTATTAGTAGGAAGTGGATGCAGTGTGTCTATTAGAAAGAGTATGCAGTGTGTGTGTGTATTAGGAAGAGAATGCAGCGTGTCTGTGATTGGGTATGTGTTAGGACAAGGATACAGTGTGTGTATGTGTATTAGGAAGAGGTTGCAGTGTCTGTATTAGGAACAGGATGCAGTGTGTATTATTCGGAAGAGGATGCAGTGTGTGTATTATTAGGTAGAGGATGCAGAGTGTGTGCGTATTAGGAAGAGGATGCAGTGTGTGCGTATTAGGTAGAGGATGCAGTGTTTGTGTGTATTAGGAAGAGGATGCAGTGTGTGTGTGTGTGTGTGTGTGTATTAGGAAGAGGATGCAGTGTTTGATGCATTAGGAAGGGGTTGGAGTGTGTGTGTGTATTAGGAAGAGGGTTCAATGTGTGCCTGTGTATTAGGCAGACGATGCAGTGTGTGCGTGTATTAGGAAGAGGATGCAGTGTGTGCGTGTATTAGGAAGAGGATGCAGTGTGTGCGTGTATTAGGAAGAGGATGCAGTGTGTGCGTGTATTAGGAAGAGGATGCAGTGTGTGCGTGTATTAGGAAGAGGATGCAGTGTGTGCGTGTATTAGGAAGAGGATGCAGTGTGTGCGTGTATTAGGAAGAGGATGCAGTGTGTGCGTGTATTAGGAAGAGGATGCAGTGTGTGCGTGTATTAGGAAGAGGATGCAGTGTGTGCGTGTATTAGGAAGAGGATGCAGTGTGTGCGTGTATTAGGAAGAGGATGCAGTGTGTGCGTGTATTAGGAAGAGGATGCAGTCTGTGCGTGTATAAGGAAGAGGATACAGTGTGTGCGTGTATAAGGAAGAGGATGCAGTGTGTGCGTTTGTTAGGAAGAGGATGCAGTGTGTGCGTTTATTAGGAAGAGGATGCAGTGTGTGCGTGTATTAGGAAGAGGATGCAGTGGGTGCATGTACTAGGAAGAGGATGCAGTGTGTGCGTGTATTAGGAAGAGGATGCAGTGTGTGCGTGTATTAGGAAGAGGATGCAGTGTGTGCGTATATTAGGAAGAGGATGCAGTGTGTGCGTGTATTAGGAAGAGGATGCAGTGTGTGTATTAATGGGATGAGGATGCAGTGTGTGTATTGGGATGAGGATGCAGTGTGTGTGTGTATTAGGAAGAGGATGCAGTGTGTGTATTAGGAAGAGGATGCAGTGTGTGTATTATTGGGATGAGGATGCAGTGCGTGTATTAATGGGATGAGGATGCAGTGCGTGTATTATTTGGAAGAAGATGCAGTGTGTGTATCATTAGGAAGAGGATGCAGTGCGTACATTATTAGGAAGAGGATGCAGTGTGTGTATTATTTGGAAGAAGATGCAGTGTGTGTATTATTAGGAAGAGGATGCAGTGTGTGTATTATGAGGAAGAGGATGCAGTATGTGTTAGCGTATTAGGAAGAGGATGCAGTGTGCATGTTTTATTAGGAAGATTATGCTGTATGTGTATTATTAGGGAGAAGATGCCGTGTGTGTATTATTAGGGAGAAGATGCAGTGTGTGTATTAGGAAGAGGATGCAGTGCGTGTATTATTAGGAAGATGATGCAGTGTGTATTATTAGGAAGTGGCTGCTGTGTGTGTGTATTAGGAAGAGGATACAGTGTGTGTATTATGAGGAAGAGGATGCAGTGTGTGTGTGTATTAGGAAGAGGATGCAGTGTGTGCGTGTATTAGGAAGAGGATGCAGTGTGTGCGTGTATTAGGAAGAGGATACAGTGTGTGTATTATGAGGAAGAGGATGCAGTGTGTGTGTGTATTAGGAAGAGGATGCAGTGTGTGCGTGTATTAGGAAGAGGATGCAGTGTGTGCGTGTATTAGGAAGAGGATGCAGTGTGTGCGTGTATTAGGAAGAGGATGCAGCGTGTGCGTGTATTAGGAAGAGGATGCAGCGTGTGCGTGTATTAGGAAGAGGATGCAGTGTGTGCGTGTATTAGGAAGAGGATGCAGTGTGTGCGTGTATCAGGAAGAGGATACAGTGTGTGCGTGTATAAGGAAGAGGATACAGTGTGTGCGTGTATAAGGAAGAGGATACAGTGTGTGCGTGTATAAGGAAGAGGATACAGTGTGTGCGTGTATAAGGAAGAGGATGCAGTGTGTGCGTGTATTAGGAAGAGGATGCAGTGTGTGCGTGTATTAGGAAGAGGATGCAGTGTGTGTATCATTAGGAAGAGGATGCAGTGTGTGTATTATTTGGAAGAAGATGCAGTGTGTGTATTATTAGGAAGAGGATGCAGTGTGTGTATTATGAGGAAGAGGATGCAGTATGTGTTAGCGTATTAGGAAGAGGATGCAGTGTGTGTATTATTAGGGAGAAGATGCAGTGTGTGTATTATTAGGGAGAAGATGCAGTGTGTGTATTATTAGGAAGAGGATGCAGTGCGTGTATTATTAGGAAGATTATGCAGTGTGTATTATTAGGAAGTGGCTGCAGTGTGTGTGTATTAGGAAGAGGATACAGTGTGTGTATTATGAGGAAGAGGATGCAGTGTGTGTGTGTATTAGGAAGAGGATGCAGTGTGTGCGTGTATTAGGAAGAGGATGCAGTGTGTGCGTGTATTAGGAAGAGGATGCAGTGTGTGCGTGTATCAGGAAGAGGATACAGTGTGTGCGTGTATAAGGAAGAGGATACAGTGTGCGCGTGTATAAGGAAGAGGATACAGTGTGTGCGTGTATAAGGAAGAGGATACAGTGTTTGCGTGTATAAGGAAGAGGATGCAGTGTGTGCGTGTATTAGGAAGAGGATGCAGTGTGTGCTTGTATTAGGAAGAGGATGCAGTGTGTGCGTGTATTAGGAAGAGGATGCAGTGTGTGCGTGTTTTAGGAAGAGGATGCAGTGTGTGTGTGTGTGTGTGTATTTGGTAATTGATGCCGTCTGTGTGTATGTGTACATGCGTTATTAGGAAGTAGATGCACGGTGTGTGTGTATCCTTAAGAAGAGGATGCAGTCTGCATGTGTATTAGGAGGAGGATGCAGTGTGTGTGTATTAGAAACAGGATCCTGGTGTGAGTGTATATTAGGAAAAAATGCACTGTGTGTACATGAGGAAGTGAATGCAGAATGTATTATTAGTAACGGGATGCAATGTGTGTATTATTAGGAAGAGGATGCAGTGTGTGTATTATTAGGAAGAGGATGCAGTGTGTATTATTAGGAAGAGGATGCAGTGTGTGTATTATAAGGAAGAGGATGCAGTGTGTGTATTATTAGGAAGAGGATGCAGTGTGTGTAATATTAGGAAGAGGATGCAGTGTGTGTATTATTGGGATGAGGATGCAGTGTGTGTGTGTATTAGGAAGAGGATGCAGTGTGTGTATTATTAGAAATGTGATGCAGTATGTGTATTATTAGGAAGAGGATGCAGTGTGTGTATTATTAGGAAGGGGATGCAGTGTTTGTATTATTAGGAAGTGGATGCAGTGTGTCTATTAGAAAGAGTATGCAGTGTGTGTGTGTATTAGGAAGAGAATGCAGCGTGTCTGTGATTGGGTATGTGTTAGGACAAGGATACAGTGTGTATATGTGTATTAGGAAGAGGTTGCAGTGTCTGTATTAGGAACAGGATGCAGTGTGTATTATTCGGAAGAGGATGCAGTGTGTGTATTATTAGGTAGAGGATGCAGAGTGTGTGCGTATTAGGTAGAGGATGCAGTGTGTGCGTATTAGGTAGAGGATGCTGTGTGTGCGTATTAGGTAGAGGATGCAGTGTTTGTGTGTATTAGGAAGAGGATGCAGTGTGTGTGTGTGTGTGTGTGTGTGTGTATTAGGAAGAGGATGCAGTGTTTGATGTATTAGGAAGGGGTTGCAGTGTGTGTGTGTATTAGGAAGAGGGTTCAATGTGTGCCTGTGTATTAGGCAGACGATGCAGTGTGTGCGTGTATTAGGAAGAGGATGCAGTGTGTGCGTGTATTAGGAAGAGGATGCAGTGTGTGCGTGTATTAGGAAGAGGATGCAGTGTGTGCGTGTATTAGGAAGAGGATGCAGTGTGTGCGTGTATTAGGAAGAGGATGCAGTGTGTGCGTGTATTAGGAAGAGGATGCAGTGTGTGCGTGTATTAGGAAGAGGATGCAGTGTGTGCGTGTATTAGGAAGAGGATGCAGTGTGTGCGTGTATTAGGAAGAGGATGCAGTGTGTGCGTATATTAGGAAGAGGATGCAGTGTGTGCGTGTATTAGGAAGAGGATGCAGTCTGTGCGTGTATTAGGAAGAGGATACAGTGTGTGCGTTTATTAGGAAGAGGATGCAGTGTGTGCGTTTATTAGGAAGAGGATGCAGTGTGTGCATGTATTAGGAAGAGGATGCAGTGTGTGCGTGTATTAGGAAGAGGATGCAGTGTGTGCGTGTATTAGGAAGAGGATGCAGTGTGTGCGTGTATTAGGAAGAGGATGCAGTGTGTGTATTAGGAAGAGGATGCAGTGTGTGTATTATTGGGATGAGGATGCAGTGTGTGTATTATTGGGATGAGGATGCAGTGTGTGTATTAATGGGATGAGGATGCAGTGCGTGTATTATTTGGAAGAAGATGCAGTGTGTGTATCATTAGGAAGAGGATGCAGTGCGTGCATTATTAGGAAGAGGATGCAGTGTGTGTATTATTTGGAAGAAGATGCAGTGTGTGTATTATTAGGAAGAGGATGCAGTGTGTGTATTATGAGGAAGAGGATGCAGTATGTGTTAGCGTATTAGGAAGAGGATGCAGTGTGCATGTTTTATTAGGAAGATTATGCTGTGTGTGTATTATTAGGGAGAAGATGCAGTGTGTGTATTATTAGGGAGAAGATGCAGTGTGTGTATTATTAGGGAGAAGATGCAGTGTTTGTATTATTAGGAAGAGGATGCAGTGCGTGTATTATTAGGAAGATGATGCAGTGTGTATTATTAGGAAGTGGCTGCAGTGTGTGTGTATTAGGAAGAGGATACAGTGTGTGCGTGTATTAGGAAGAGGATGCAGTGTGTGCGTGTATTAGGAAGAGGATGCAGTGTGTGCGTGTATTAGGAAGAGGATGCAGTGTGTGCGTGTATTAGGAAGAGGATGCAGTGTGTGCGTGTATTAGGAAGAGGATGCAGTGTGTGCGTGTATTAGGAAGAGGATGCAGTGTGTGCGTGTATTAGGAAGAGGATGCAGTGTGTGCGTGTATTAGGAAGAGGATGCAGTGTGTGCGTGTATTAGGAAGAGGATGCAGTGTGTGCGTGTATTAGGAAGAGGATGCAGTGTGTGTATTAGGAAGAGGATGCAGTGTGTGTATTATTGGGATGAGGATGCAGTGTGTGTATTATTGGGATGAGGATGCAGTGCGTGTATTAATGGGATGAGGATGCAGTGCGTGTATTATTTGGAAGAAGATGCAGTGTGTGTATCATTAGGAAGAGGATGCAGTGCGTACATTATTAGGAAGAGGATGCAGTGTGTGTATTATTTGGAAGAAGATGCAGTGTGTGTATTATTAGGAAGAGGATGCAGTGTGTGTATTATGAGGAAGAGGATGCAGTATGTGTTAGCGTATTAGGAAGAGGATGCAGTGTGCATGTTTTATTAGGAAGATTATGCTGTGTGTGTATTATTAGGGAGAAGATGCCGTGTGTGTATTATTAGGGAGAAGATGCAGTGTGTGTATTATTAGGAAGAGGATGCAGTGCGTGTATTATTAGGAAGATGATGCAGTGTGTATTATTAGGAAGTGGCTGCTGTGTGTGTGTATTAGGAAGAGGATACAGTGTGTGTATTATGAGGAAGAGGATGCAGTGTGTGTGTATATTAGGAAGAGGATGCAGAGTGTGCGTGTATTAGGAAGAGGATGCAGTGTGTGCGTGTATTAGGAAGAGGATGCAGTGTGTGCGTGTATTAGGAAGAGGATGCAGCGTGTGCGTGTATTAGGAAGAGGATGCAGCATGTGCGTGTATTAGGAAGAGGATGCAGCGTGTGCGTGTATTAGGAAGAGGATGCAGTGTGTGCGTGTATCAGGAAGAGGATACAGTGTGTGCGTGTATAAGGAAGAGGATACAGTGTGTGCGTGTATAAGGAAGAGGATGCAGTGTGTGCGTGTATTAGGAAGAGGATGCAGTGTGTGCGTGTATTAGGAAGAGGATGCAGTGTGTGCGTGTATTAGGAAGAGGATGCAGTGTGTGCGTGTATCAGGAAGAGGATGCAGTGTGTGCGTGTATAAGGAAGAGGATGCAGTGTGTGCGTGTATTAGGAAGAGGATGCAGTGTGCGTGTGTTTATGTGTGTGTGTGTGTGTGTATTTGGTAATTGATGCCATCTGTGTGTGTGTGTACATGCGTTATTAGGAAGTAGATGCACGGTGTGTGTGTATCCTTAAGAAGAGGATGCAGTCTGCATGTGTATTAGGAGGAGGATGCAGTGTGTGTGTATTAGAAACAGGATCCTGGTGTGAGTGTATATTAGGAAAAAATGCACTGTGTGTCCATGAGGAAGTGAATGCAGAATGTATTATTAGTAACGGGATGCAATGTGTGTATTATCAGGAAGAGGATGCAGTGTGTGTATTATTAGGAAGAGGATGCAGTGTGTGTATTATTAGGAAGAGGATGCAGTGTGTGTATTATTAGGAAGAGGATGCAGTGTGTGTATTATAAGGAAGAGGATGCAGTGTGTGTATTATTAGGAAGAGGATGCAGTGTGTGTAATATTAGGAAGAGGATGCAGTGTGTGTATTATTGGGATGAGGATGCAGTGTGTGTGTGTATTAGGAAGAGGATGCAGTGTGTATATTATTAGGAAGAGGATGCAGTGTGTGTATTATTGGGATGAGGATGCAGTGCGTGTATTATTGGGATGAGGATGCAGTGTGTGTATTATTTGGAAGAAGATGCAGTGTGTGTATTATTAGGAAGAGGATGCAGTGCATATATTATTAGGAAGGGCATGTAGAGTGTCTATTAGAAAGAGGATGCAGCGTGTCTGTGATTGGGTATGTGTTAGGAGAAGGCTGCAGTGTGTGTGTGTATTTGGAAGAGGATGCAGTGCGTGTATTATTAGGAAGATGATGCAGTGTGTATTATTAGGAAGTGGCTGCAGTGTGTGTGTGTATTAGGAAGAGGATACAGTGTGTGTGTTATGAGGAAGAGGATGCAGTGTGTGTGTGTATTAGAAAGAGGATGCAGTGTGTTTGTGTATTAGAAAGAGGATGCAGTGTGTGTGTGTATTAGGAAGAGGATGCAGTGTGTGTGTGTATTAGAAGGAGGATGCAGTGTGTGTGTGTATTAGGAAGGGGTTGCAGTCTGTGTGTGTATTAGGAAGAGGGTTCAAAGTGTGTCTGTGTATTAGGCAGACGATGCAGTGTGTGCGTGTATTAGGAAGAGGATGCAGTGTGTGCATGTATTAGGAAGAGGATGCAGTGTGCGCGTGTATTAGGAAGAGGATGCAGTGTGTGCATGTATTAGGAAGAGGATGCAGTGTGTGCGTGTATTAGGAAGAGGATGCAGTGTGTGCGTGTATTAGGAAGAGGATGCAGTGTGTGCGTGTATTAGGAAGAGGATGCAGTGTGTGCGTGTATTAGGAAGAGGATGCAGTGTGTGCGTGTATTAGGAAGAGGATGCAGTGTGTGTGTTTATTTGGAAGAGGATGCAGTGCATGTATTATTAGGAAGATGATGCAGTGTGTATTATTAGGAAGTGGCTGCAGTGTGTGTGTGTTATGAGGAAGAGGATGCAGTGTGTGTGTGTATTAGGAAGAGGATGCAGTGTCTGTGTATTAGGAAGAGGATGCAGTGTGTGTACTATTAGGAAGAGGATGCAGTGTGTGTATTATTAGTAAAAGGATGCAGTGTGTGTGTGTATTAGGAAGAGGATGCAGTGTGTATTATTAGGAAGAGGATGCAGTGTGTATTATTAGGAAGAGGATGCAGTGTGTATTATTAGGAAGAGGATGCAGTGTGTATTATTAGGAAGAGGATGCAGTGTGTATTATTAGGAAGAGGATGCAGTGTGTATTATTAGGAAGAGGATGCAGTGTGTATTATTAGGAAGAGGATGCAGTGTGTATTATTAGGAAGAGGATGCAGTGTGTATTATTAGGAAGAGGATGCAGTGTGTATTATTAGGAAGAGGATGCAGTGTGTATTATTAGGAAGAGGATGCAGTGTGTATTATTAGGAAGAGGATGCAGTGTGTATTATTAGGAAGAGGATGCAGTGTGTGTATTATTAGGAAGAGGATGCTGTGTGTGTATTATTAGGAAGAGGATGCAGTGTGTGTATTATTAGGAAGAGGATGCAGTGTGTATTATTAGGAAGAGGATGCAGTGTGTGTATTATTAGGAAGAGGATGCAGTGTGTGTATTATTAGGAAGAGGATGCAGTGTGTGTATTATTAGGAAGAGGATGCAGTGTGTGTATTATTAGGAAGAGGATGCAGTGTGTGTATTATTAGGAAGAGGATGCAGTGTGTGTATTATTAGGAAGAGGATGCAGTGTGTGTATTATTAGGAAGAGGATGCAGTGTGTGTATTATTAGGAAGAGGATGCAGCGTGCATGTGTATTATTAGGAAGAGGATGCAGCGTGCGTGTGTTTATTTAGAAGAGGGTGCAGTTGGTGTATTATTCGGAAGGGGATGCAGTGTGTAGTGTCTTATGAACAAGATGCAGTGTGTGTATTAGGAAGAGGATGCAGTGTGTGTGTGTGTATATTAGAAAGAGGATGCAGTGTGTGTGTGTATTAGAAAGAGGATGCAGTTTGTGTGTGTTTAGGAACAGGATGCAGTGTGTGTGTATTAGAAAGAGGATGCAGTGTGTGTATTATTAGGTAGAGGATGCAGTGTGTGTATTACTAGGAAGAGGATGCAGCGTGCATGTGTATTATTAGGAAGAGGATGCAGCGTGCGTGTGTTTATTTAGAAGAGGGTGCAGTTTGTGTATAATTCAGAAGGGGATGCAGTGTGTAGTGTCTTATGAACAAGGTGCAGTGTGTGTATTAGGAAGAGGATGCAGTGTGTGTGTGTGTGTATTAGAAAGAGGATGCAGTGTGTGTGTGTATTAGAAAGAGGATGCAGTGCGTGTGTGTATTATTAGGAAGAGGATGCAGCGTGCGTGTGTTTATTTAGAAGGGGGTGCAGTTGGTGTATTATTCGGAAGGGGATGCAGTGTGTAGTGTCTTATGAACAAGATGCAGTGTGTGTATTAGGAAGAGGATGCAGTGTGTGTGTGTGTATATTAGAAAGAGGATGCAGTGTGTGTGTGTATTAGAAAGAGGATGCAGTTTGTGTGTGTTTAGGAACAGGATGCAGTGTGTGTGTATTAGAAAGAGGATGCAGTGTGTGTATTATTAGGTAGAGGATGCAGTGTGTGTATTACTAGTAAGACGATGCAGCGTGCATGTGTATTATTAGGAAGAGGATGCAGCGTGCGTGTGTTTATTTAGAAGAGGGTGCAGTTTGTGTATTATTCAGAAGGGGATGCAGTGTGTAGTGTCTTATGAACAAGGTGCAGTGTGTGTATTAGGAAGAGGATGCAGTGTGTGTGTGTGTGTGTGTATTAGAAAGAGGATGCAGTGTGTGTGTGTATTAGAAAGAGGATGCAGTGCGTGTGTGTATTAGGAAGAGGATGCAGTGTGTGTGTATTAGAAAGAGGATGCAGTGTGTGTATTATTAGGAAGAGGATGCAGTGTGTGTATTATTAGGAAGAGGATGCAGTGTGTGTATTATTAGTAAGAGGATGCAGTGTGTATTATTAGGAAGAGGATGCAGTGTGTATTATTAGGAAGAGGATGCTGTGTGTGTATTATTAGGAAGAGGATGCAGTGTGTGTATTATTAGGAAGAGGATGCAGTGTGTGTATTATTAGGAAGAGGATGCAGCGTGCATGTGTGTTATTAGGAAGAGGATGCAGCGTGCGTGTGTTTATTTAGAAGAGAGTGCAATTTGTGTATTATTCGGAAGGGGATGCAGTGTGTAGTGTCTTATGGACAAGATGCAGTGTGTGTATTAGGAAGAGGATGCAGTGTGTGTGTGTGTATATTAGAAAGAGGATGCAGTGTGTGTGTGTATTAGAAAGAGGATGCAGTGTGTGTGTGTATTAGAAAGAGGATGCAGTGTGTGTGTATTAGAAAGAGGATGCAGTGTGTGTGTATTAGAAAGAGGATGCAGTGTGTGTATTATTAGGAAGAGGATGCAGTGTGTGTACTATTAGGAAGAGGATGCAGTGTGTGTATTAGGAAGAGGATGCAGCGTGCGTGTGTTTATTTAGAAGAGGGTGCAGTTTGTGTATATTAGGAAGAGGCTGCAGTGTGTCTGTGATTGGGTGAGTGTTAGGACATGGATGCAGTGTGTGTGCCTGTTAGAAAGAGGATGCAGTGCGTGTGTATTAGAAAGAGGATGCAGTGTGTGTGTATTAGAAAGAGGATGCAGAGTGTGTGTGTTAGGAAGAGGATGCAGTGTGTGTGTATATTAGGAAGAGGATGCAGTGTGAGTGTGTATTAGGAAGAGGATGCAGTGTGTGTGTGTATTAGAAAGAGGATGCAGTGTGTGTGTGTATTAGGAAGAGGATGCAGTTTGTGTGTGTATTAGAAGGAGGATGCAGTGTGTGCGTGTATTAGGAAGGGGGTGCAGTGTGTGTGTATATTAGGAAGAGGGTTCAAAGTGTGTCTGTGTATTAGGCAGACGATGCAGTGTGTGCGTGTATTAGGAAGAGGATGCAGTGTGTGCGTGTATTAGGAAGAGGATGCAGTGTGTGCGTGTATTAGGAAGAGGATGCAGTGTGTGCGTGTATTAGGAAGAGGATGCAGTGTGTGCGTGTATTAGGAAGAGGATGCAGTGTGTGCGTGTATTAGGAAGAGGATGCAGTGTGTGCGTGTATTAGGAAGAGGATGCAGTGTGTGCGTGTATTAGGAAGAGGATGCAGTGTGTGCGTGTATTAGGAAGAGGATGCAGTGTGTGCGTGTATTAGGAAGAGGATGCTGTGTGTGCGTGTATTAGGAAGAGGATGCAGTGTGTGCGTGTATCAGAAAGAGGATGCAGTGTGTGCGTGTATCAGAAAGAGGATGCAGTGTGTGCGTGTATTAGGAAGAGGATGCAGTGTGCGTGTGTGTGTGTGTGTGTGTGTGTGTGTGTGTGTGTGTGTGTGTGTATTTGGTAATTAATGCCATCTGTGTGTGTGTGTACATGCGTTATTAGGAAGTAGATGCACAGTGTGTGTGTATCCTTAAGAAGAGGATGCAGTCTGCATGTGTATTAGGAGGAGGATGCAGTATGTGTGTATTAGAAACAGGATCATGGTGTGAGTGTATATTAGGAAAAAATGCACTGTGTGTAAATGAGGAAGTGAATGCAGAATGTATTATTAGTAACGGGATGCAATGTGTGTATTATTAGGAAGAGGATTCAGTGTGTGTATTATTAGGAAGAGGATGCAGTGTGTGTATTATTGGGATGAGGATGCAGTGTGTGTGTGTATTAGGAAGAGGATGCAGTGTGTGTATTATTAGGAAGAGGATGCAGTGCGTGTATTATTGGGATGAGGATGCAGGGTGTGTATTATTTGGAAGAAGATGCAGTGTGTGCATTATTAGGAAGAGGATGCAGTGTGTGTATTATGAGGAAGAGGATGCAGTATGTGTTAGCATATTAGGAAGAGGATGCAGTGTGCATGTTTTATTAGGAAGAGTATGCTGTGTGTGTATTATTAGGGAGAAGATGCAGTGTGTGTATTATTAGGGAGAAGATGCAGTGTGTGTATTATTAGGGAGAAGATGCAGTGTGTGTATTATTAGGAAGAGGATGCAGTGCGTGTGTATTAGGGAGAAGATGCAGTGTGTGTATTATTAGGAAGCGGATGCAGTGCATGTATTATTAAGAAGGGCATGTAAAGTGTCTATTAGAAAGAGGATGCAGCGTGTCTATGATTGGGTATGTGTTAGGAGAAGGCTGCAGTGTGTGTGTGTATTTGGAAGAGGATGCAGTGCATGTATTATTAGGAAGATGATGCAGTGTGTATTATTAGGAAGTGGCTGCAGTGTGTGTGTGTTATGAGGAAGAGGATGCAGTGTGTGTGTGTATTAGGAAGAGGATGCAGTGTGTGTGTGTATTAGAAAGAGGATGCAGTGTGTGTGTGTATTAGAAAGAGGATGCAGTGTCTGTGTATTAGAAAGAGGATGCAGTGTCTGTGTATTAGGAAAAGGCTGCAGTGTGTGGGTGTGTATTAGGAAAAGGATGCAGTGTGTGTGTGTGTATTAGGAAGAGGATGCAGTGTGTGTATTATTAGGAAGAGGATGCAGTGTGTGTATTATTAGGAAGAGGATGCAGTGTGTGTATTATTAGTAAAAGGATGCAGTGTGTGTGTGTATTAGGAAGAGGATGCAATGTGTGTATTATTAGTAAGAGGATGCAGTGTGTGTGTGTATTAGGAAGAGGATGCAGTGAGTGTATTATTAGGAAGAGGATGCAGTGTGTATTATTAGGAAGAGGATGCAGTGTGTATTATTAGGAAGAGGATGCAGTGTGTATTATTAGGAAGAGGATGCAGTGTGTATTATTAGGAAGAGGATGCAGTGTGTATTATTAGGAAGAGGATGCAGTGTGTATTATTGGGAAGAGGATGCTGTGTGTGTATTATTAGGAAGAGGATGCAGTGTGTGTATTGTTAGGAAGAGGATGCAGCGTGCATGTGTATTATTAGGAAGAAGATGCAGCGTGTGTGTGTTTATTTAGAAGAGGGTGCAGTTTGTGTATTATTCGGAAGGGGATGCAGTGTGTAGTGTCTTATGAACAAGATGCAGTGTGTGTATTAGAAAGAGAATGCAGTGTGTGTGTGTATTAGGAAGAGGATGCAATGTGTGTGTATTAGAAAGAGGATGCAGTGTGTGTATTATTAGGAAGAGGATGCAGTGTGTGTATTATTAGGAAGAGGATGCAGTGTGTATTATTAGGAAGAGGATGCAGTGTGTGTATTATTAGGAAGAGGATGCAGTGTGTGTATTAGGAAGAGGATGCAGCGTGCGTGTGTTTATTTAGAAGAGGGTGCAGTTTGTGTATATTAGGAAGAGGCTGCAGTGTGTCTGTGATTGGGTGAGTGTTAGGACATGGATGCAGTGTGTGTGCCTGTTAGAAAGAGGATGCAGTGCGTGTGTATTAGAAAGAGGATGCAGTGTGTGTGTATTAGAAAGAGGATGCAGAGTGTGTGTGTTAGGAAGAGGATGCAGTGTGTGTGTATATTAGGAAGAGGATGCAGTGTGAGTGCGTATTAGGAAGAGGATGCAGTGTGAGTGTGTATTAGGAAGAGGATGCAGTGTGAGTGTGTATTAGGAAGAGGATGCAGTGTGAGTGTGTATTAGAAAGAGGATGCAGTGTGTGTGTATTAGAAAGAGGATGCAGAGTGTGTGTGTTAGGAAGAGGATGCAGTGTGTGTGTATATTAGGAAGAGGATGCAGTGTGAGTGTGTATTAGGAAGAGGATGCAGTGTGAGTGTGTATTAGGAAGAGGATGCAGTGTGAGTGTGTATTAGGAAGAGGATGCAGTGTGAGTGTGTATTAGAAAGAGGATGCAGTGTGTGTGTATTAGAAAGAGGATGCAGTGTGTGTGTATTAGAAAGAGGATGCAGTGTGTGTGTATTAGAAAGAGGATGCAGTGTGTGTGTGTATTAGAAGGAGGATGCAGTGTGTGTATGTATTAGAAAGACGTTGCAGTGTGTGTGTGTATTAGAAAGAGGATGCAGTGTGTGTGTATTAGAAGGTGGATGCAGTGTGTGTATGTATTAGAAAGAGGATGCAGTGTGTGTGTATTAGAAAGAGGATGCTTTGTGTGTGTATTAGAAAGAGGATGCAGTGTGTGTGTATTAGGAAGAGGATGCAGTGTGTGTGTATATTAGGAAGAGGATGCAGTGTGTGTGTATATTAGGAAGAGGATGCAGTGTGTGTGTATTAGAAAGAGGATGCAGTGTGTGTATTATTAGGAAGAGGATGCAGTGTGTGTATTATTAGGAAGAGGATGCAGTGTGTATTATTAGGAAGAGGATGCAGTGTGTGTATTATTAGGAAGAGGATGCAGTGTGTGTATTAGGAAGAGGATGCAGCGTGCGTGTGTTTATTTAGAAGAGGGTGCAGTTTGTGTATATTAGGAAGAGGCTGCAGTGTGTCTGTGATTGGGTGAGTGTTAGGACATGGATGCAGTGTGTGTGCCTGTTAGAAAGAGGATGCAGTGCGTGTGTATTAGAAAGAGGATGCAGTGTGTGTGTATTAGAAAGAGGATGCAGAGTGTGTGTGTTAGGAAGAGGATGCAGTGTGTGTGTATATTAGGAAGAGGATGCAGTGTGAGTGCGTATTAGGAAGAGGATGCAGTGTGAGTGTGTATTAGGAAGAGGATGCAGTGTGAGTGTGTATTAGGAAGAGGATGCAGTGTGAGTGTGTATTAGAAAGAGGATGCAGTGTGTGTGTATTAGAAAGAGGATGCAGAGTGTGTGTGTTAGGAAGAGGATGCAGTGTGTGTGTATATTAGGAAGAGGATGCAGTGTGAGTGTGTATTAGGAAGAGGATGCAGTGTGAGTGTGTATTAGGAAGAGGATGCAGTGTGAGTGTGTATTAGGAAGAGGATGCAGTGTGAGTGTGTATTAGAAAGAGGATGCAGTGTGTGTGTATTAGAAAGAGGATGCAGTGTGTGTGTATTAGAAAGAGGATGCAGTGTGTGTGTATTAGAAAGAGGATGCAGTGTGTGTGTGTATTAGAAGGAGGATGCAGTGTGTGTATGTATTAGAAAGACGTTGCAGTGTGTGTGTGTATTAGAAAGAGGATGCAGTGTGTGTGTATTAGAAGGTGGATGCAGTGTGTGTATGTATTAGAAAGAGGATGCAGTGTGTGTGTATTAGAAAGAGGATGCTTTGTGTGTGTATTAGAAAGAGGATGCAGTGTGTGTGTATTAGGAAGAGGATGCAGTGTGTGTGTATATTAGGAAGAGGATGCAGTGTGTGTGTATATTAGGAAGAGGATGCAGTGTGTGTGTATATTAGGAAGAGGATGCAATGTGTGTGTGTATTAGGAAGAGGATGCAATGTGTGTATTATTAGGAAAAGGATGCAGTGTGTGTGTATATTAGGAAGAGGATGCAGTGTGTGTATTAGGAAGAGGATGCAGTGTGTGTATTAGGAAGAGGATGCAGTGTGTGTATTATTAGGAAAAGGATGCAGTGTGTGTCTGTATTAGGAAGAGGATGCAATGTGTGTATTATTAGGAAGAGGATGCAATGTGAGTGTGTATTAGGAAAAGGATGCAGTGTGAGTGTGTATTAGGAAGAGGATGCAGTGTGAGTGTGTATTAGAAAGAGGATGCAGTGTGTGTGTATTAGAAAGAGGATGCAGTGTGTGTGTATTAGAAAGAGGATGCAGTGTGTGTGTATTAGAAAGAGGATGCAGTGTGTGTGTGTATTAGAAGGAGGATGCAGTGTGTGTATGTATTAGAAAGAGGTTGCAGTGTGTGTGTGTATTAGAAAGAGGATGCAGTGTGTGTGTATTAGAAGGTGGATGCAGTGTGTGTATGTATTAGAAAGAGGCTGCAGTGTGTCTGTGATTGGGTGAGTGTTAGGACATGGATGCAGTGTGTGTGTGTATTAGAAAGAGGATGCAGTGTGTGTGTATTAGAAAGAGGATACTTTGTGTGTGTATTAGAAAGAGGATGCAGTGTGTGTGTATTAGGAAGAGGATGCAGTGTGTGTGTATATTAGGAAGAGGATGCAGTGTGTGTGTATATTAGGAAGAGGATGCAGTGTGTGTGTATATTAGGAAGAGGATGCAATGTGTGTGTGTATTAGGAAGAGGATGCAATGTGTGTATCATTAGGAAAAGGATGCAGTGTGTGTGTGTATTAGGAAGAGGATGCAGTGTGTGTATTAGGAAGAGGATGCAGTGTGTTTATTAGGAAGAGGATGCAGTGTGTGTATTAGGAAGAGGATGCAGTGTGTGTATTAGGAAGAGGATGCAGTGTGTGTATTATTAGGAAAAGGATGCAGTGTGTGTCTGTATTAGGAAGAGGATGCAATGTGTGTATTATTAGGAAGAGGATGCAATGTGTGTATTATTAGGAAGAGGATGCAATGTGTGTATTATTAGGAAGAGGATGCAATGTGTGTATTATTAGGAAGAGGATGCAATGTGTGTATTATTAGGAAGAGGATGCAGTGTGTGTGTGTATTAGAAAGAGGATGCAGTTTGAGTGTGTAATAAGAAGAGGATGCAGTGTGTGTGTGTATATTAGAAAGAGGCGGCAGTGTGTCTGTGATTGGGTGAGTGTTAGGACATGGATGCAGTGTGAGTGTGTATTAGGAAGAGGATATAGGATGTGTGTGTGTATATGTGTTATTTGGAAGTGGATGCAAGGTGCGTGTATTTTATTTGGAAGAGGATGCAGTGTGTGTGTGCCAGTGTGTTATTTTGAAGTGCATGCACTGAAAGGACTTGTCCCTCCACCTGAGGGAATCAATGTTCCAAGCAATATATTCCATGAGGAATATAGCGTCTCATCGTACATTGTGTTAGGACGGGGATGCACCATGGGTTTATTATTTGGAATAGGATGCCATGTGTGTGTGTGTATTAGGAGGAGGATGCAGTGTGTGTGTGATTGGGTATGTGTTAGGAGAAGGCTGCAGTGTGTGTGTGTATTTGGAAGATGATGCAGTGCGTGTATTATTAGGAAGAGGGTGCAGTGTGTATTAGGAAGTGGCTGCAGTGTGTGTGTGTATAAGGAAGAGGATACAGTGTGTGTCTTATGAGGAAGAGGATGGTGTGTGTATTAGGAAGAGGATGCAGTGTGTGTGTGTGTATTAGGAACAGGATGCAGTGTGTGTGTGTATGAGGAAGAGGATGCAGTGTGTGTGTGTATTAGGAAGAGGATGCAGTGTGTGTGTGTATTAGGAAGAGGATGCAGTGTGTGTGTGTATTAGGATGAGGATACAGTGTGTGTGTGTATTAGAAAGAGGATGCAGTGTGTGTATTAGAAAGAGGATGCAGTGTGTGTGTGTTAGTAAGAGGATGCAGTGTGTGTGTATATTAGGAAGAGGATGCAGTGTGAGTGTGTATTAGGAAGAGGATGCAGTGTGTGTGTGTATTAGAAAGAGGATGCAGTGTGTGTGTGTATTAGAAGGAGGATGCAGTGTGTGTATGTATTAGAAAGAGTTTGCAGTGTGTGTGTATATTAGGAAGAGGCTGCAGTGTGTCTGTGATTGGGTGAGTGTTAGGACATGGATGCAGTGTGTGTGTGTATTAGAAAGAGGATGCAATGTGTGTGTATTAGAAAGAGGATGCAGTGTGTGTGTATTAGGAAGAGGAGGCAGTGTGTGTGTATATTAGGAAGAGGATGCAGTGTGAGTGTGTATTAGGAAGAGGATGCAGTGTGTGTATTATTAGGAAGAGGATGCAATGTGTGTATTATTAGGAAAAGGATGCAGTGTATGAGTGTGTATTAGGAAGAGGATGCAGTGTGTATATTATTAGGAAAAGGATGCAGTGTGTGTGTGTATTAGGAAGAGGATGCAATGTGTGTATTATTAGGAAGAGGATGCAGTGTGTGTGTGTATTAGAAAGAGGATGCAGTGTGTCTGTGATTGGGTGAGTATTAGGACATGGATGCAGTGTGAGTGTGTATTAGGAAGAGGATATAGGATGTGTGTGTGTATATGTGTTATTTGGAAGTGGATGCACGGTGTGTGTATCTTATTTGGAAGAGGATGCAGTGTGTGTGTGCCTGTGTGTTATTTTGAAGTGCATGCACTGAAAGGACTTGTCGCTCCACCTGAGGGTATCAATGTTCCATGCAATATATTCCATCAGGAATATAGCATCTCATCGTACATTGTAGTAGGACGGGGATGCACCATGTGTTTATTATTTGGAATAGGATGCCATGTGTGTGTGTGTATTAGGAGGAGGATGCAGTGTGTGTGTGATTGGGTATGTGTTAGGAGAAGGCTGCAGTGTGTGTGTGTATTTGGAAGATGATGCAGTGCGTGTATTATTAGGAAGAGGGTGCAGTGTGTATTAGGAAGTGGCTGCAGTGTGTGTGTGTATAAGGAAGAGGATACAGTGTGTGTATTATGAGGAAGAGGATGGTGTGTGTATTAGGAAGAGGATGCAGTGTGTGTGTGTGTATTAGGAAGAGGATGCAGTGTGTGTGTGTATTAGGAAGAGAATGCAGTGTGTGTGTGTATTAGGAAGAGGATGCAGTGTGTGTGTGTATTAGAAGGAGGATGCAGTGTGTGCGTGTATTAGGAAGGGGGTGCAGTGTGTGTGTATATTAGGAAGAGGGTTCAAAGTGTGTCTGTGTATTAGGCAGACGATGCAGTGTGTGCGTGTATTAGGAAGAGGATGCAGTGTGTGCGTGTATTAGGAAGAGGATGCAGTGTGTGCGTGTATTAGGAAGAGGATGCAGTGTGTGCGTGTATTAGGAAGAGGATGCAGTGTGTGCGTGTATTAGGAAGAGGATGCAGTGTGTGCGTGTATTAGGAAGAGGATGCAGTGTGTGCGTGTATTAGGAAGAGGATGCAGTGTGTGCGTGTATTAGGAAGAGGATGCAGTGTGTGCGTGTATTAGGAAGAGGATGCTGTGTGTGCGTGTATTAGGAAGAGGATGCTGTGTGTGCGTGTATCAGAAAGAGGATGCAGTGTGTGCGTGTATTAGGAAGAGGATGCAGTGTGCGTGTGTGTGTGTGTGTGTGTGTGTGTGTGTGTGTATTTGGTAATTAATGCCATCTGTGTGTTTGTGTACATGCGTTATTAGGAAGTAGATGCACAGTGTGTGTGTATCCTTAAGAAGAGGATGCAGTCTGCATGTGTATTAGGAGGAGGATGCAGTGTGTGTGTATTAGAAACAGGATCATGGTGTGAGTGTATATTAGGAAAAAATGCACTGTGTGTAAATGAGGAAGTGAATGCAGAATGTATTATTAGTAACGGGATGCAATGTGTGTATTATTAGGAAGAGGATTCAGTGTGTGTATTATTAGGAAGAGGATGCAGTGTGTGTATTATTGGGATGAGGATGCAGTGTGTGTGTGTATTAGGAAGAGGATGCAGTGTGTGTATTATTAGGAAGAGGATGCAGTGCGTGTATTATTGGGATGAGGATGCAGGGTGTGTATTTGGAAGAAGATGCAGTGTGTGCATTATTAGGAAGAGGATGCAGTGTGTGTATTATGAGGAAGAGGATGCAGTATGTGTTAGCATATTAGGAAGAGGATGCAGTGTGCATGTTTTATTAGGAAGAGTATGCTGTGTGTGTATTATTAGGGAGAAGATGCAGTGTGTGTATTATTAGGGAGAAGATGCAGTGTGTGTATTATTAGGGAGAAGATGCAGTGTGTGTATTATTAGGAAGAGGATGCAGTGCGTGTGTATTAGGAAGAGGATGCAGTGTGTGTATTATTAGGAAGAGGATGCAGTGTGTGTATTATTAGGAAGAGGATGCAGTGTGTGTGTATTAGGGAGAAGATGCAGTGTGTGTATTATTAGGAAGCGGATGCAGTGCATGTATTATTAAGAAGGGCATGTAAAGTGTCTATTAGAAAGAGGATGCAGCGTGTCTATGATTGGGTATGTGTTAGGAGAAGGCTGCAGTGTGTGTGTGTATTTGGAAGAGGATGCAGTGCATGTATTATTAGGAAGATGATGCAGTGTGTATTATTAGGAAGTGGCTGCAGTGTGTGTGTGTTATGAGGAAGAGGATGCAGTGTGTGTGTGTATTAGGAAGAGGATGCAGTGTGTGTGTGTATTAGAAAGAGGATGCAGTGTGTGTGTGTATTAGAAAGAGGATGCAGTGTCTGTGTATTAGGAAAAGGCTGCAGTGTGTGTGTGTGTATTAGGAAAAGGATGCAGTGTGTGTGTGTGTATTAGGAAGAGGATGCAGTGTGTGTATTATTAGGAAGAGGATGCAGTGTGTGTATTATTAGGAAGAGGATGCAGTGTGTGTATTATTAGTAAAAGGATGCAGTGTGTGTGTGTATTAGGAAGAGGATGCAATGTGTGTATTATTAGTAAGAGGATGCAGTGTGTGTGTGTATTAGGAAGAGGATGCAGTGAGTGTATTATTAGGAAGAGGATGCAGTGTGTATTATTAGGAAGAGGATGCAGTGTGTATTATTAGGAAGAGGATGCAGTGTGTATTATTAGGAAGAGGATGCAGTGTGTATTATTAGGAAGAGGATGCAGTGTGTATTATTAGGAAGAGGATGCAGTGTGTATTATTAGGAAGAGGATGCATTGTGTATTATTGGGAAGAGGATGCTGTGTGTGTATTATTAGGAAGAGGATGCTGTGTGTGTATTATTAGGAAGAGGATGCAGTGTGTGTATTGTTAGGAAGAGGATGCAGCGTGCATGTGTATTATTAGGAAGAAGATGCAGCGTGTGTGTGTTTATTTAGAAGAGGGTGCAGTTTGTGTATTATTCGGAAGGGGATGCAGTGTGTAGTGTCTTATGAACAAGATGCAGTGTGTGTATTAGAAAGAGGATGCAGTGTGTGTGTGTATTAGGAAGAGGATGCAATGTGTGTGTATTAGAAAGAGGATGCAGTGTGTGTATTATTAGGAAGAGGATGCAGTGTGTGTATTATTAGGAAGAGGATGCAGTGTGTATTATTAGGAAGAGGATGCAGTGTGTGTATTATTAGGAAGAGGATGCAGTGTGTGTATTAGGAAGAGGATGCAGCGTGCGTGTGTTTATTTAGAAGAGGGTGCAGTTTGTGTATATTAGGAAGAGGCTGCAGTGTGTCTGTGATTGGGTGAGTGTTAGGACATGGATGCAGTGTGTGTGCCTGTTAGAAAGAGGATGCAGTGCGTGTGTATTAGAAAGAGGATGCAGTGTGTGTGTATTAGAAAGAGGATGCAGTGTGTGTGTATATTAGGAAGAGGATGCAGTGTGAGTGTGTATTAGGAAGAGGATGCAGTGTGAGTGTGTATTAGGAAGAGGATGCAGTGTGAGTGTGTATTAGGAAGAGGATGCAGTGTGAGTGTGTATTAGAAAGAGGATGCAGTGTGTGTGTATTAGAAAGAGGATGCAGAGTGTGTGTGTTAGGAAGAGGATGCAGTGTGTGTGTATATTAGGAAGAGGATGCAGTGTGAGTGTGTATTAGGAAGAGGATGCAGTGTGAGTGTGTATTAGGAAGAGGATGCAGTGTGAGTGTGTATTAGAAAGAGGATGCAGTGTGTGTGTATTAGAAAGAGGATGCAGTGTGTGTGTATTAGAAAGAGGATGCAGTGTGTGTGTATTAGAAAGAGGATGCAGTGTGTGTGTGTATTAGAAGGAGGATGCAGTGTGTGTATGTATTAGAAAGACGTTGCAGTGTGTGTGTGTATTAGAAAGAGGATGCAGTGTGTGTGTATTAGAAGGTGGATGCAGTGTGTGTATGTATTAGAAAGAGGATGCAGTGTGTGTGTATTAGAAAGAGGATGCTTTGTGTGTGTATTAGAAAGAGGATGCAGTGTGTGTGTATTAGGAAGAGGATGCAGTGTGTGTGTATATTAGGAAGAGGATGCAGTGTGTGTGTATATTAGGAAGAGGATGCAATGTGTGTATTATTAGGAAAAGGATGCAGTGTGTGTGTGTATTAGGAAGAGGATGCAGTGTGTGTATTAGGAAGAGGATGCAGCGTGCATGTGTATTATTAGGAAGAAGATGCAGCGTGTGTGTGTTTATTTAGAAGAGGGTGCAGTTTGTGTATTATTCGGAAGGGGATGCAGTGTGTAGTGTCTTATGAACAAGATGCAGTGTGTGTATTAGAAAGAGGATGCAGTGTGTGTGTGTATTAGGAAGAGGATGCAATGTGTGTGTATTAGAAAGAGGATGCAGTGTGTGTATTATTAGGAAGAGGATGCAGTGTGTGTATTATTAGGAAGAGGATGCAGTGTGTATTATTAGGAAGAGGATGCAGTGTGTGTATTATTAGGAAGAGGATGCAGTGTGTGTATTAGGAAGAGGATGCAGCGTGCGTGTGTTTATTTAGAAGAGGGTGCAGTTTGTGTATATTAGGAAGAGGCTGCAGTGTGTCTGTGATTGGGTGAGTGTTAGGACATGGATGCAGTGTGTGTGCCTGTTAGAAAGAGGATGCAGTGCGTGTGTATTAGAAAGAGGATGCAGTGTGTGTGTATTAGAAAGAGGATGCAGTGTGTGTGTATATTAGGAAGAGGATGCAGTGTGAGTGTGTATTAGGAAGAGGATGCAGTGTGAGTGTGTATTAGGAAGAGGATGCAGTGTGAGTGTGTATTAGGAAGAGGATGCAGTGTGAGTGTGTATTAGAAAGAGGATGCAGTGTGTGTGTATTAGAAAGAGGATGCAGAGTGTGTGTGTTAGGAAGAGGATGCAGTGTGTGTGTATATTAGGAAGAGGATGCAGTGTGAGTGTGTATTAGGAAGAGGATGCAGTGTGAGTGTGTATTAGGAAGAGGATGCAGTGTGAGTGTGTATTAGAAAGAGGATGCAGTGTGTGTGTATTAGAAAGAGGATGCAGTGTGTGTGTATTAGAAAGAGGATGCAGTGTGTGTGTATTAGAAAGAGGATGCAGTGTGTGTGTATTAGAAAGAGGATGCAGTGTGTGTGTGTATTAGAAGGAGGATGCAGTGTGTGTATGTATTAGAAAGACGTTGCAGTGTGTGTGTGTATTAGAAAGAGGATGCAGTGTGTGTGTATTAGAAGGTGGATGCAGTGTGTGTATGTATTAGAAAGAGGATGCAGTGTGTGTGTATTAGAAAGAGGATGCTTTGTGTGTGTATTAGAAAGAGGATGCAGTGTGTGTGTATTAGGAAGAGGATGCAGTGTGTGTGTATATTAGGAAGAGGATGCAGTGTGTGTGTATATTAGGAAGAGGATGCAATGTGTGTATTATTAGGAAAAGGATGCAGTGTGTGTGTGTATTAGGAAGAGGATGCAGTGTGTGTATTAGGAAGAGGATGCAGTGTGTGTATTAGGAAGAGGATGCAGTGTGTGTATTAGGAAGAGGATGCAGTGTGTGTATTAGGAAGAGGATGCAGTGTGTGTATTAGGAAGAGGATGCAGTGTGTGTATTATTAGGAAAAGGATGCAGTGTGTGTCTGTATTAGGAAGAGGATGCAATGTGTGTATTATTAGGAAGAGGATGCAATGTGAGTGTGTATTAGGAAGAGGATGCAGTGTGAGTGTGTATTAGGAAGAGGATGCAGTGTGAGTGTGTATTAGAAAGAGGATGCAGTGTGTGTGTATTAGAAAGAGGATGCAGTGTGTGTGTATTAGAAAGAGGATGCAGTGTGTGTGTATTAGAAAGAGGATGCAGTGTGTGTGTATTAGAAAGAGGATGCAGTGTGTGTGTATTAGAAAGAGGATGCAGTGTGTGTGTGTATTAGAAGGAGGATGCAGTGTGTGTATGTATTAGAAAGAGGTTGCAGTGTGTGTGTGTATTAGAAAGAGGATGCAGTGTGTGTGTATTAGAAGGTGGATGCAGTGTGTGTATGTATTAGAAAGAGGCTGCAGTGTGTCTGTGATTGGGTGAGTGTTAGGACATGGATGCAGTGTGTGTGTGTATTAGAAAGAGGATGCAGTGTGTGTGTATTAGAAAGAGGATGCTTTGTGTGTGTATTAGAAAGAGGATGCAGTGTGTGTGTATTAGGAAGAGGATGCAGTGTGTGTGTATATTAGGAAGAGGATGCAGTGTGTGTGTATATTAGGAAGAGGATGCAGTGTGTGTGTATATTAGGAAGAGGATGCAATGTGTGTGTGTATTAGGAAGAGGATGCAATGTGTGTATTATTAGGAAAAGGATGCAGTGTGTGTGTGTATTAGGAATGGGATGCAGTGTGTGTATTAGGAAGAGGATGCAGTGTGTGTATTAGGAAGAGGATGCAGTGTGTGTATTAGGAAGAGGATGCAGTGTGTGTATTATTAGGAAGAGGATGCAGTGCGTGTATTATTGGGATGAGGATGCAGGGTGTGTATTTGGAAGAAGATGCAGTGTGTGCATTATTAGGAAGAGGATGCAGTGTGTGTATTATGAGGAAGAGGATGCAGTATGTGTTAGCATATTAGGAAGAGGATGCAGTGTGCATGTTTTATTAGGAAGAGTATGCTGTGTGTGTATTATTAGGGAGAAGATGCAGTGTGTGTATTATTAGGGAGAAGATGCAGTGTGTGTATTATTAGGGAGAAGATGCAGTGTGTGTATTATTAGGAAGAGGATGCAGTGCGTGTGTATTAGGAAGAGGATGCAGTGTGTGTATTATTAGGAAGAGGATGCAGTGTGTGTATTATTAGGAAGAGGATGCAGTGTGTGTGTATTAGGGAGAAGATGCAGTGTGTGTATTATTAGGAAGCGGATGCAGTGCATGTATTATTAAGAAGGGCATGTAAAGTGTCTATTAGAAAGAGGATGCAGCGTGTCTATGATTGGGTATGTGTTAGGAGAAGGCTGCAGTGTGTGTGTGTATTTGGAAGAGGATGCAGTGCATGTATTATTAGGAAGATGATGCAGTGTGTATTATTAGGAAGTGGCTGCAGTGTGTGTGTGTTATGAGGAAGAGGATGCAGTGTGTGTGTGTATTAGGAAGAGGATGCAGTGTGTGTGTGTATTAGAAAGAGGATGCAGTGTGTGTGTGTATTAGAAAGAGGATGCAGTGTCTGTGTATTAGGAAAAGGCTGCAGTGTGTGTGTGTGTATTAGGAAAAGGATGCAGTGTGTGTGTGTGTATTAGGAAGAGGATGCAGTGTGTGTATTATTAGGAAGAGGATGCAGTGTGTGTATTATTAGGAAGAGGATGCAGTGTGTGTATTATTAGTAAAAGGATGCAGTGTGTGTGTGTATTAGGAAGAGGATGTAATGTGTGTATTATTAGTAAGAGGATGCAGTGTGTGTGTGTATTAGGAAGAGGATGCAGTGAGTGTATTATTAGGAAGAGGATGCAGTGTGTATTATTAGGAAGAGGATGCAGTGTGTATTATTAGGAAGAGGATGCAGTGTGTATTATTAGGAAGAGGATGCAGTGTGTATTATTAGGAAGAGGATGCAGTGTGTATTATTAGGAAGAGGATGCAGTGTGTATTATTAGGAAGAGGATGCATTGTGTATTATTGGGAAGAGGATGCTGTGTGTGTATTATTAGGAAGAGGATGCTGTGTGTGTATTATTAGGAAGAGGATGCAGTGTGTGTATTGTTAGGAAGAGGATGCAGCGTGCATGTGTATTATTAGGAAGAAGATGCAGCGTGTGTGTGTTTATTTAGAAGAGGGTGCAGTTTGTGTATTATTCGGAAGGGGATGCAGTGTGTAGTGTCTTATGAACAAGATGCAGTGTGTGTATTAGAAAGAGGATGCAGTGTGTGTGTGTATTAGGAAGAGGATGCAATGTGTGTGTATTAGAAAGAGGATGCAGTGTGTGTATTATTAGGAAGAGGATGCAGTGTGTGTATTATTAGGAAGAGGATGCAGTGTGTATTATTAGGAAGAGGATGCAGTGTGTGTATTATTAGGAAGAGGATGCAGTGTGTGTATTAGGAAGAGGATGCAGCGTGCGTGTGTTTATTTAGAAGAGGGTGCAGTTTGTGTATATTAGGAAGAGGCTGCAGTGTGTCTGTGATTGGGTGAGTGTTAGGACATGGATGCAGTGTGTGTGCCTGTTAGAAAGAGGATGCAGTGCGTGTGTATTAGAAAGAGGATGCAGTGTGTGTGTATTAGAAAGAGGATGCAGTGTGTGTGTATATTAGGAAGAGGATGCAGTGTGAGTGTGTATTAGGAAGAGGATGCAGTGTGAGTGTGTATTAGGAAGAGGATGCAGTGTGAGTGTGTATTAGGAAGAGGATGCAGTGTGAGTGTGTATTAGAAAGAGGATGCAGTGTGTGTGTATTAGAAAGAGGATGCAGAGTGTGTGTGTTAGGAAGAGGATGCAGTGTGTGTGTATATTAGGAAGAGGATGCAGTGTGAGTGTGTATTAGGAAGAGGATGCAGTGTGAGTGTGTATTAGGAAGAGGATGCAGTGTGAGTGTGTATTAGAAAGAGGATGCAGTTTGTGTGTATTAGAAAGAGGATGCAGTGTGTGTGTATTAGAAAGAGGATGCAGTGTGTGTGTATTAGAAAGAGGATGCAGTGTGTGTGTGTATTAGAAGGAGGATGCAGTGTGTGTATGTATTAGAAAGACGTTGCAGTGTGTGTGTGTATTAGAAAGAGGATGCAGTGTGTGTGTATTAGAAGGTGGATGCAGTGTGTGTATGTATTAGAAAGAGGATGCAGTGTGTGTGTATTAGAAAGAGGATGCTTTGTGTGTGTATTAGAAAGAGGATGCAGTGTGTGTGTATTAGGAAGAGGATGCAGTGTGTGTGTATATTAGGAAGAGGATGCAGTGTGTGTGTATATTAGGAAGAGGATGCAATGTGTGTATTATTAGGAAAAGGATGCAGTGTGTGTGTGTATTAGGAAGAGGATGCAGTGTGTGTATTAGGAAGAGGATGCAGTGTGTGTATTAGGAAGAGGATGCAGTGTGTGTATTAGGAAGAGGATGCAGTGTGTGTATTAGGAAGAGGATGCAGTGTGTGTATTATTAGGAAAAGGATGCAGTGTGTGTCTGTATTAGGAAGAGGATGCAATGTGTGTATTATTAGGAAGAGGATGCAATGTGAGTGTGTATTAGGAAGAGGATGCAGTGTGAGTGTGTATTAGGAAGAGGATGCAGTGTGAGTGTGTATTAGAAAGAGGATGCAGTGTGTGTGTATTAGAAAGAGGATGCAGTGTGTGTGTATTAGAAAGAGGATGCAGTGTGTGTGTATTAGAAAGAGGATGCAGTGTGTGTGTATTAGAAAGAGGATGCAGTGTGTGTGTATTAGAAAGAGGATGCAGTGTGTGTGTATTAGAAAGAGGATGCAGTGTGTGTGTGTATTAGAAGGAGGATGCAGTGTGTGTATGTATTAGAAAGAGGTTGCAGTGTGTGTGTGTATTAGAAAGAGGATGCAGTGTGTGTGTATTAGAAGGTGGATGCAGTGTGTGTATGTATTAGAAAGAGGCTGCAGTGTGTCTGTGATTGGGTGAGTGTTAGGACATGGATGCAGTGTGTGTGTGTATTAGAAAGAGGATGCAGTGTGTGTGTATTAGAAAGAGGATGCTTTGTGTGTGTATTAGAAAGAGGATGCAGTGTGTGTGTATTAGGAAGAGGATGCAGTGTGTGTGTATATTAGGAAGAGGATGCAGTGTGTGTGTATATTAGGAAGAGGATGCAGTGTGTGTGTATATTAGGAAGAGGATGCAATGTGTGTGTGTATTAGGAAGAGGATGCAATGTGTGTATTATTAGGAAAAGGATGCAGTGTGTGTGTGTATTAGGAATGGGATGCAGTGTGTGTATTAGGAAGAGGATGCAGTGTGTGTATTAGGAAGAGGATGCAGTGTGTGTATTAGGAAGAGGATGCAGTGTGTGTATTATTAGGAAGAGGATGCAGTGCGTGTATTATTGGGATGAGGATGCAGGGTGTGTATTTGGAAGAAGATGCAGTGTGTGCATTATTAGGAAGAGGATGCAGTGTGTGTATTATGAGGAAGAGGATGCAGTATGTGTTAGCATATTAGGAAGAGGATGCAGTGTGCATGTTTTATTAGGAAGAGTATGCTGTGTGTGTATTATTAGGGAGAAGATGCAGTGTGTGTATTATTAGGGAGAAGATGCAGTGTGTGTATTATTAGGGAGAAGATGCAGTGTGTGTATTATTAGGAAGAGGATGCAGTGCGTGTGTATTAGGAAGAGGATGCAGTGTGTGTATTATTAGGAAGAGGATGCAGTGTGTGTATTATTAGGAAGAGGATGCAGTGTGTGTGTATTAGGGAGAAGATGCAGTGTGTGTATTATTAGGAAGCGGATGCAGTGCATGTATTATTAAGAAGGGCATGTAAAGTGTCTATTAGAAAGAGGATGCAGCGTGTCTATGATTGGGTATGTGTTAGGAGAAGGCTGCAGTGTGTGTGTGTATTTGGAAGAGGATGCAGTGCATGTATTATTAGGAAGATGATGCAGTGTGTATTATTAGGAAGTGGCTGCAGTGTGTGTGTGTTATGAGGAAGAGGATGCAGTGTGTGTGTGTATTAGGAAGAGGATGCAGTGTGTGTGTGTATTAGAAAGAGGATGCAGTGTGTGTGTGTATTAGAAAGAGGATGCAGTGTCTGTGTATTAGGAAAAGGCTGCAGTGTGTGTGTGTGTATTAGGAAAAGGATGCAGTGTGTGTGTGTGTATTAGGAAGAGGATGCAGTGTGTGTATTATTAGGAAGAGGATGCAGTGTGTGTATTATTAGGAAGAGGATGCAGTGTGTGTATTATTAGTAAAAGGATGCAGTGTGTGTGTGTATTAGGAAGAGGATGTAATGTGTGTATTATTAGTAAGAGGATGCAGTGTGTGTGTGTATTAGGAAGAGGATGCAGTGAGTGTATTATTAGGAAGATGATGCAGTGTGTATTATTAGGAAGAGGATGCAGTGTGTATTATTAGGAAGAGGATGCAGTGTGTATTATTAGGAAGAGGATGCAGTGTGTATTATTAGGAAGAGGATGCAGTGTGTATTATTAGGAAGAGGATGCAGTGTGTATTATTAGGAAGAGGATGCATTGTGTATTATTGGGAAGAGGATGCTGTGTGTGTATTATTAGCATCCTCTTCCTAATAATACACACACAGCATCCTCTTCCTGTGTGTGTATTATTAGGAAGAGGATGCAGTGTGTGTATTGTTAGGAAGAGGATGCAGCGTGCATGTGTATTATTAGGAAGAAGATGCAGCGTGTGTGTGTTTATTTAGAAGAGGGTGCAGTTTGTGTATTATTCGGAAGGGGATGCAGTGTGTAGTGTCTTATGAACAAGATGCAGTGTGTGTATTAGAAAGAGGATGCAGTGTGTGTGTATTAGGAAGAGGATGCAGTGTGTGTGTGTATTAGAAGGAGGATGCAGTGTGTGTATGTATTAGAAAGAGGTTGCAGTGTGTGTGTGTATTAGAAAGAGGATGCAGTGTGTGTGTATTAGAAAGAGGATGCAGTGTGTGTGTATATTAGGAAGAGGATGCAGTGTGAGTGTGTATTAGGAAGAGGATGCAGTGTGAGTGTGTATTAGGAAGAGGATGCAGTGTGAGTGTGTATTAGGAAGAGGATGCAGTGTGAGTGTGTATTAGAAAGAGGATGCAGTGTGTGTGTATTAGAAAGAGGATGCAGAGTGTGTGTGTTAGGAAGAGGATGCAGTGTGTGTGTATATTAGGAAGAGGATGCAGTGTGAGTGTGTATTAGGAAGAGGATGCAGTGTGAGTGTGTATTAGGAAGAGGATGCAGTGTGAGTGTGTATTAGAAAGAGGATGCAGTGTGTGTGTATTAGAAAGAGGATGCAGTGTGTGTGTATTAGAAAGAGGATGCAGTGTGTGTGTATTAGAAAGAGGATGCAGTGTGTGTGTGTATTAGAAGGAGGATGCAGTGTGTGTATGTATTAGAAAGACGTTGCAGTGTGTGTGTGTATTAGAAAGAGGATGCAGTGTGTGTGTATTAGAAGGTGGATGCAGTGTGTGTATGTATTAGAAAGAGGATGCAGTGTGTGTGTATTAGAAAGAGGATGCTTTGTGTGTGTATTAGAAAGAGGATGCAGTGTGTGTGTATTAGGAAGAGGATGCAGTGTGTGTGTATATTAGGAAGAGGATGCAGTGTGTGTGTATATTAGGAAGAGGATGCAATGTGTGTATTATTAGGAAAAGGATGCAGTGTGTGTGTGTATTAGGAAGAGGATGCAGTGTGTGTATTAGGAAGAGGATGCAGTGTGTGTATTAGGAAGAGGATGCAGTGTGTGTATTAGGAAGAGGATGCAGTGTGTGTATTAGGAAGAGGATGCAGTGTGTGTATTATTAGGAAAAGGATGCAGTGTGTGTCTGTATTAGGAAGAGGATGCAATGTGTGTATTATTAGGAAGAGGATGCAATGTGAGTGTGTATTAGGAAGAGGATGCAGTGTGAGTGTGTATTAGGAAGAGGATGCAGTGTGAGTGTGTATTAGAAAGAGGATGCAGTGTGTGTGTATTAGAAAGAGGATGCAGTGTGTGTGTATTAGAAAGAGGATGCAGTGTGTGTGTATTAGAAAGAGGATGCAGTGTGTGTGTATTAGAAAGAGGATGCAGTGTGTGTGTATTAGAAAGAGGATGCAGTGTGTGTGTGTATTAGAAGGAGGATGCAGTGTGTGTATGTATTAGAAAGAGGTTGCAGTGTGTGTGTGTATTAGAAAGAGGATGCAGTGTGTGTGTATTAGAAGGTGGATGCAGTGTGTGTATGTATTAGAAAGAGGCTGCAGTGTGTCTGTGATTGGGTGAGTGTTAGGACATGGATGCAGTGTGTGTGTGTATTAGAAAGAGGATGCAGTGTGTGTGTATTAGAAAGAGGATGCTTTGTGTGTGTATTAGAAAGAGGATGCAGTGTGTGTGTATTAGGAAGAGGATGCAGTGTGTGTGTATATTAGGAAGAGGATGCAGTGTGTGTGTATATTAGGAAGAGGATGCAGTGTGTGTGTATATTAGGAAGAGGATGCAATGTGTGTGTGTATTAGGAAGAGGATGCAATGTGTGTATTATTAGGAAAAGGATGCAGTGTGTGTGTGTATTAGGAATGGGATGCAGTGTGTGTATTAGGAAGAGGATGCAGTGTGTGTATTAGGAAGAGGATGCAGTGTGTGTATTAGGAAGAGGATGCAGTGTGTGTATTAGGAAGAGGATGCAGTGTGTGTATTAGGAAGAGGATGCAGTGTGTGTATTATTAGGAAAAGGATGCAGTGTGTGTCTGTATTAGGAAGAGGATGCAATGTGTGTATTATTAGGAAGAGGATGCAATGTGTGTATTATTAGGAAGAGGATGCAATGTGTGTATTATTAGGAAGAGGATGCAATGTGTGTATTATTAGGAAGAGGATGCAATGTGTGTATTATTAGGAAGAGGATGCAGTGTGTGTGTGTATTAGAAAGAGGATGCAGTTTGAGTGTGTAATAAGAAGAGGATGCAGTGTGTGTGTGTGTATTAGAAAGAGGCGGCAGTGTGTCTGTGATTGGGTGAGTGTTAGGACATGGATGCAGTGTGAGTGTGTATTAGGAAGAGGATATAGGATGTGTGTGTGTATATGTGTTATTTGGAAGTGGATGCAAGGTGCGTGTATTTTATTTGGAAGAGGATGCAGTGTGTGTGTGCCAGTGTGTTATTTTGAAGTGCATGCACTGAAAGGACTTGTCCCTCCACCTGAGGGAATCAATGTTCCAAGCAATATATTCCATGAGGAATATAGCGTCTCATCGTACATTGTGTTAGGACGGGGATGCACCATGGGTTTATTATTTGGAATAGGATGCCATGTGTGTGTGTGTATTAGGAGGAGGATGCAGTGTGTGTGTGATTGGGTATGTGTTAGGAGAAGGCTGCAGTGTGTGTGTGTATTTGGAAGATGATGCAGTGCGTGTATTATTAGGAAGAGGGTGCAGTGTGTATTAGGAAGAGGCTGCAGTGTGTGTGTGTATAAGGAAGAGGATACAGTGTGTGTCTTATGAGGAAGAGGATGGTGTGTGTATTAGGAAGAGGATGCAGTGTGTGTGTGTGTATTAGGAACAGGATGCAGTGTGTGTGTGTATGAGGAAGAGGATGCAGTGTGTGTGTGTATTAGGAAGAGGATGCAGTGTGTGTGTGTGTATTAGGAAGAGGATGCAGTGTGTGTGTGTATTAGGAAGAGGATACAGTGTGTGTGTGTATTAGAAAGAGGATGCAGTGTGTGTATTAGAAAGAGGATGCAGTGTGTGTGTGTTAGTAAGAGGATGCAGTGTGTGTGTATATTAGGAAGAGGATGCAGTGTGAGTGTGTATTAGGAAGAGGATGCAGTGTGTGTGTGTATTAGAAAGAGGATGCAGTGTGTGTGTGTATTAGAAGGAGGATGCAGTGTGTGTATGTATTAGAAAGAGTTTGCAGTGTGTGTGTATATTAGGAAGAGGCTGCAGTGTGTCTGTGATTGGGTGAGTGTTAGGACATGGATGCAGTGTGTGTGTGTATTAGAAAGAGGATGCAATGTGTGTGTATTAGAAAGAGGATGCAGTGTGTGTGTATTAGAAAGAGGATGCAGTGTGTGTGTATTAGGAAGAGGAGGCAGTGTGTGTGTATATTAGGAAGAGGATGCAGTGTGAGTGTGTATTAGGAAGAGGATGCAGTGTGTGTATTATTAGGAAGAGGATGCAATGTGTGTATTATTAGGAAAAGGATGCAGTGTGTGAGTGTGTATTAGGAAGAGGATGCAGTGTGTATATTATTAGGAAAAGGATGCAGTGTGTGTGTGTATTAGGAAGAGGATGCAATGTGTGTATTATTAGGAAGAGGATGCAATGTGTGTATTATTAGGAAGAGGATGCAGTGTGTGTGTGTATTAGAAAGAGGATGCAGTGTGTCTGTGATTGGGTGAGTATTAGGACATGGATGCAGTGTGCGTGTGTATTAGGAAGAGGATATAGGATGTGTGTGTGTATATGTGTTATTTGGAAGTGGATGCACGGTGTGTGTATCTTATTTGGAAGAGGATGCAGTGTGTGTGTGCCTGTGTGTTATTTTGAAGTGCATGCACTGAAAGGACTTGTCGCTCCACCTGAGGGTGTCAATGTTCCATGCAATATATTCCATCAGGAATATAGCATCTCATCGTACATTGTATTAGGACGGGGATGCACCATGTGTTTATTATTTGGAATAGGATGCCATGTGTGTGTGTGTATTAGGAGGAGGATGCAGTGTGTGTGTGATTGGGTATGTGTTAGGAGAAGGCTGCAGTGTGTGTGTGTATTTGGAAGATGATGCAGTGCGTGTATTATTAGGAAGAGGGTGCAGTGTGTATTAGGAAGTGGCTGCAGTGTGTGTGTGTATAAGGAAGAGGATACAGTGTGTGTATTATGAGGAAGAGGATGGTGTGTGTATTAGGAAGAGGATGCAGTGTGTGTGTGTGTATTAGGAAGAGGATGCAGTGTGTGTGTGTATTAGGAAGAGAATGCAGTGTGTGTGTGTATTAGGAAGAGGATGCAGTGTGTGTGTGTATGAGGAAGAGGATGCAGTGTGTGTGTGTATTAGGAAGAGGATGCAGTGTGTGTGTGTGTATTAGGAAGAGGATGCAGTGTGTGTGTGTATTAGGAAGAGGATACAGTGTGTGTGTGTATTAGAAAGAGGATGCAGTGTGTGTATTAGAAAGAGGATGCAGTGTGTGTGTGTGTTAGTAAGAGGATGCAGTGTGTGTGTATATTAGGAAGAGGATGCAGTGTGAGTGTGTATTAGGAAGAGGATGCAGTGTGTGTGTTTATTAGAAAGAGGATGCAGTGTGTGTGTGTATTAGAAAGAGGATGCAGTGTGTGTATGTATTAGAAAGAGGTTGCAGTGTGTGTGTATATTAGGAAGAGGCTGCAGTGTGTCTGTGATTGGGTGAGTGTTAGGACATGGATGCAGTGTGTGTGTGTATTAGAAAGAGGATGCAGTGTGTGTGTATTAGAAAGAGGATGCAGTGTGTGTGTATTAGAAAGAGGATGCAGTGTGTGTGTATTAGGAAGAGGAGGCAGTGTGTGTGTATATTAGGAAGAGGATGCAGTGTGAGTGTGTATTAGGAAGAGGATGCAGTGTGTGTATTATTAGGAAGAGGATGCAATGTGTGTATTATTAGGAAAAGGATGCAGTGTGTGAGTGTGTATTAGGAAGAGGATGCAGTGTGTATATTATTAGGAAAAGGATGCATTGTGTGTGTGTATTAGGAAGGGGATGCAATGTGTGTATTATTAGGAAGAGGATGCAGTGTGTGTGTGTATTAGAAAGAGGATGCAGTGTGTCTGTGATTGGGTGAGTATTAGGACATGGATGCAGTGTGAGTGTGTATTAGGAAGAGGATATAGGATGTGTGTGTGTATATGTGTTATTTGGAAGTGGATGCACGGTGTGTGTATCTTATTTGGAAGAGGATGCAGTGTGTGTGTGCCTGTGTGTTATTTTGAAGAGCATGCACTGAAAGGACTTGTCGCTCCACCTGAGGGTATCAATGTTCCATGCAATATATTCCATCAGGAATATAGCATCTCATCGTACATTGTATTAGGACGGAGATGCACCATGTGTTTATTATTTGGAATAGGATGCCATGTGTGTGTGTGTATTAGGAGGAGGATGCAGTGTGTGTGTGATTGGGTATGTGTTAGGAGAAGGCTGCAGTGTGTGTGTGTATTTGGAAGAGGATGCAGTGCGTGTATTATTAGGAAGAGGGTGCAGTGTGTATTATTAGGAAGTGGCTGCAGTGTGTGTGTGTATAAGGAAGAGGATACAGTGTGTGTATTATGAGGAAGAGAATGGTGTGTGTATTAGGAAGAGGATGCAGTGTGTGTGTGTATTAGGAAGAGGATGCAGTGTGTGTGTGTATTAGGAAGAGGATGCAGTGTGTGTGTGTATTAGGAGGAGGATGCAGTGTGTGTGTGTATTAGGAAGAGGATGCAGTGTGTGTGTGTATTAGGAAGAGGATGCAGTGTGTGTGTGTATTAGGAAGAGGATGCAGTGTGTGTGTGTATTAGGAAGAGGATACAGTGGGTGTGTGTATTAGGAAGAGGATGCAGTGTGTGTATTATTAAGAAGAGGATGCAGTGTGTGTATTATTAGGAAGAGGGTGCAGTGTGTGTATTATTAGGAAGAGGATGCAGTGTGTTTATTATTAGGAAAAGGATGCAGTGTGTGTGTATTAGGAGGAGGATGCAGTGTGTGTGTGTATTAGGAAGAGGATGCAGTGTGTGTGTGTATTAGGAAGAGGATACAGTGTGTGTGTGTATTAGGAAGAGGATGCAATGTGTATATTATTAGGAAGAGGATGCAGTGTGTGTGTGTATTAGGAAGAGGATGCAGTGTGTATTAGGAAGAGGATGCAGTGTGTATTAGGAAGAGGATGCAGTGTGTATTAGGAAGAGGATGCAGTGTGTATTAGGAAGAGGATGCAGTGTGTATTATTAGGAAGAGGATGCAGTGTGTATTATTAGGAAGAGGATGCTGTGTGTGTATTATTAGGAAGAGGATGCAGTGCGTATTATTAGGAAGAGGATGCAGTGTATTATTAGGAAGAGGATGCTGTGTGTGTATTATTAGGAAGAGGATGCAGTGTGTGTATTATTAGGAAGAGGATGCAGCGTGCATGTGTATTATTAGGAAGAGGATGCAGCGTACGTGTGTTTATTTAGAAGTGGGTGCAGTTTGTGTATTATTCGGAAGGGGATGCAGTGGGTAGTGTCTTATGAACAAGATGCAGTGTGTGTATTAGGAAGAGGATGCAGTGTGTGTGTGTATATTAGAAAGAGGATGCAGTGTGTGTGTGTATTAGAAAGAGGATGCTGTGTGTGTGTATTAGGAAGAGGATGCAGTGTGTGTGTATTAGGAAGAGGATGCAGTGTGTGTGTGTATTAGTAGGAGGATGCAGTGTGTGTGTGTATTAGGAAGGGGTTGCAGTGTGCGTGTATTAGGAAGAGGGTTCAATGTGTGTCTGTGTATTAGGCAGACAATGCAGTGTGTGCGTGTATTAGGAAGAGGATGCAGTGTGTGCGTGTATTAGGAAGAGGATGCAGTGTGTGCGTGTATTAGGAAGAGGATGCAGTGTGTGCGTGTATTAGGAAGAGGATGCAGTGTGTGCGTGTATTAGGAAGAGGATGCAGTGTGTGCGTGTATTAGGAAGAGGATGCAGTGTGTGCGTATATTAGGAAGAGGATGCAGTGTGTGCGTGTATTAGGAAGAGGATGCAGTGTGTGCGTGTATTAGGAAGAGGATGCAGTGTGTGCGTGTATCAGGAAGAGGATGCAGTGTGTGCGTGTATAAGGAAGAGGATGCAGTGTGTGCGTGTATTAGGAAGAGGATGCAGTGTGTGCGTGTATTAGGAAGAGGATGCAGTGTGTGCGTGTATTAGGAAGAGGATGCAGTGTGTGCGTGTATTAGGAAGAGGATGCAGTGTGTGCGTGTATTAGGAAGAGGATGCAGTGTGTGCGTGTATTAGGAAGAGGATGCAGTGTGTGTGTGTGTATTTGGTAATTGATGCCATCTGTGTGTGTGTGTACATGCGTTATTAGGAAGTAGATGCACGGTGTGTGTGTATCCTTAAGAAGAGGATGCAGTCTGCATGTGTATTAGGAGGAGGATGCAGTGTGTGTGTATTAGAAACAGGATCATGGTGTGAGTGTATATTAGGAAAAAATGCACTGTGTGTATATGAGGAAGTGAATGCAGAATGTATTATTAGTAACGGGATGCAATGTGTGTATTATTAGGAAGAGGATGCAGTGTGTGTATTATTAGGAAGAGGATGCAGTGTGTGTATTATTAGGAAGAGGATGCAGTGTGTGTATTATTAGGAAGAGGATGCAGTGTGTGTATTATTAGGAAGAGGATGCAGTGTGTGTATTATTAGGAAGAGGATGCAGTGTGTGCGTGTATTAGGAAGAGGATGCAGTGTGCGCGTGTATTAGGAAGAGGATGCAGTGTGTGCGTGTATTAGGAAGAGGATGCAGTGTGTGTATTATTGGGATGAGGATGCAGTGCGTGTATTATTGGGATGAGGTTGCAGGGTGTGTATTATTTGGAAGAAGATGCAGTGTGTGCATTATTAGGAAGAGGATGCAGTGTGTGTATTATGAGGAAGAGGATGCAGTATGTGTTAGCATATTAGGAAGAGGATGCAGTGTGCATGTTTTATTAGGAAGAGTATGCTGTGTGTGTATTATTAGGGAGAAGATGCAGTGTGTGTATTATTAGGGAGAAGATGCAGTGTGTGTATTATTAGGAAGAGGATGCAGTGCGTGTGTATTTGGAAGAGGATGCAGTAACTGTATTATTAGGAAGATGATGCAGTGTGTATTATTAGGAAGTGGCTGCAGTGTGTGTGTGTATTAGGAAGAGGATACAGTGTGTGTGTTATGAGGAAGAGGATGCAGTGTGTGTGTGTATTAGGAAGAGGATGCAGTGTGTGTGTGTATTAGAAAGAGGATGCAGTGTGTGTGTGTATTAGAAAGAGGATGCAGTGTCTGTGTATTAGGAAAAGGATGCAGTGTGTGTATTATTAGGAAGAGGATGCAGTGTGTGTATTATTAGTAAAAGGATGCAGTGTGTGTGTGTATTAGGAAGAGGATGCAATGAGTGTATTATTAGGAAGAGGATGCAGTGTGTGTATTATTAGGAAGAGGATGCAGTGTGTATTATTAGGAAGAGGATGCAGTGTGTATTATTAGGAAGAGGATGCAGTGTGTATTATTAGGAAGAGGATGCAGTGTGTATTATTAGGAAGAGGATGCAGTGTGTATTATTAGGAAGAGGATGCAGTGTGTATTATTAGGAAGAGGATGCAGTGTGTATTATTAGGAAGAGGATCTGTGTGTGTATTATTAGGAAGAGGATGCTGTGTGTGTATTAGGAAGAGGATGCTGTGTGTGTATTAGGAAGAGGATGCTGTGTGTATTATTAGGAAGAGGATGCAGCGTGCATGTGTATTATTAGGAAGAGGATGCAGCGTACGTGTGTTTATTTAGAAGAGGGTGCAGTTTGTGTATTATTCGGAAGGGAATGCAGTGTGTAGTGTCTTATGAACAAGATGCAGTGTGTGTATAAGGAAGAAGATGCAGCGTGTGTGTGTGTGTATATTAGAAAGAGGATGCAGTGTGTGTGTGTATTAGAAAGAGGATGCAGTGTGTGTGTGTATTAGGAAGAGGATGCAGTGTGTGTGTATTAGAAAGAGGATGCAGTGTGTGTATTATTAGGAAGAGGATGCAGTGTGTGTATTATTAGGAAGAGGATGCAGTGTGTGTATTAGGAAGAGGATGCAGCGTGCGTGTGTTTATTTAGAAGAGGGAGCAGTTTGTGTATATTAGGAAGAGGCTGCAGTGTGTCTGTGATTGGGTGAGTGTTAGGACATGGATGCAGTGTGTGTGCCTATTAGAAAGAGGATGCAGTGCGTGTGTATTAGAAAGAGGATGCAGTGTGTGTGCATTAGAAAGAGGATGCAGTGTGTGTGTATTAGAAAGAGGATGCAGTGTGTGTGTTTTAGGAAGAGGATGCAGTGTGTGTGTATATTAGGAAGAGGATGCAGTGTGTGTGTATATTAGGAAGAGGATGCAGTGTGTGTGTATGTTAGGAAGAGGATGCAGTGTGAGTGTATATGAGGAAGAGGATGCAGTGTGAGTGTGTATTAGGAAGAGGATGCAGTGTGTGTGTGTGTATTAGAAAGAGGATGCAGTGTGTGTGTGTATTAGAAAGAGGATGCAGTGTGTGTGTGTATTAGAAGGAGGATGCAGTGTGTGTATGTATTAGAAAGAGGTTGCCGTGTGTGTGTATATTAGGAAGAGGCTGCAGTGTATATTATTAGGAAGAGGATTCAATGTGTGTATTATTAGGAAAAGGATGCAGTGTGTGTGTGTATTAGGAAGAGGATGCAGTGTGTGTGTGTGTATTAGAAGGAGGTTGCAGTGTGTGTATATTAGGAAGAGGCTGCAGTGTGTCTGTGATTGGGTGAGTGTTAGGACATGGATGCAGTGTGTGTGTCTATTAGAAAGAGGATGCAGTGCGTGTGTATTAGAAAGAGGATGCAGTGTGTGTGTGTATTAGAAAGAGGATGCAGTGTGTGTGTATTAGAAAGAGGATGCAGTGTGTGTGTGTTAGGAAGAGGATGCAGTGTGTGTGTATATTAGGAAGAGGATGCAGTGTGTGTGTGTATTAGGAAGAGGATGCAGTGTGAGTGTGTATTAGGAAGAGGATGCAGTGTGTGTGTGTATTAGAAAGAGGATGCAGTGTGTGTGTGTATTAGAAGGAGGATACAGTGTGTGTATGTATTAGAAAGAGGTTGCAGTGTGTGTGTATATTAGGAAGAGGCTGCAGTGTGTCTGTGATTGGGTGAGTGTTAGGACATGGATGCAGTGTGTGTGTGTATTAGAAAGAGGATGCAGTGTGTGTGTATTAGAAAGAGGTTGCAGTGTGTGTGTATTAGGAAGAGGATGCAGTGTGTGTGTATATTAGGAAGAGGATGCAGTGTGAGTGTGTATTAGGAAGAGGATGCAGTGTGTGTATTATTAGGAAGAGGATGCAGTGTGTATATTATTAGGAAAAGGATGCAGTGTGCGTGTGTATTAGGAAGAGGATGCAATGTGTGTATTATTAGGAAGAGGATGCAGTGTGTGTGTGTATTAGAAAGAGGATGCTGTGTGTATTAGAAAGAGGATGCAGTGTGTCTGTGATTGGGTGAGTATTAGGACATGGATGCAGTGTGAGTGTGTATTAGGAAGAGGATATAGGATGTGTGTGTGTATATGTGTTATTTGGAAGTGGATGCACGGTGTGTGTATCTTATTTGGAAGAGGATGCAGTGTGTGTGTGCCTGTGTGTTATTTTGAAGTGCATGCACTGAAAGGACTTGTCCCTCCACCTGAGGGTATCAATGTTCCATGCAATATATTCCATCAGGAATATAGCGTCTCATCGTACATTGTATTAGGACGGGGATGCACCATGTGTTTATTATTTGGAATAGGATGCCGTGCGTGTGTGTGTATTAGGAGGAGGATGCAGTGTGTGTGTGATTGGGTATGTGTTAGGAGAAGGCTGCAGTGTGTGTGTGTATTTGGAAGAGGATGCAGTGCGTGTATTATTAGGAAGAGGGTGCAGTGTGTATTATTAGGAAGTGGCTGCAGTGTGTGTGTGTATTAGGAAGAGGATGGAGTGTGTGCGTGTATTAGGAAGAGGATGGAGTGTGTGCGTGTATTAGGAAGAGGATGGAGTGTGTGCGTGTATTAGGAAGAGGATGCAGTGTGTGCGTGTATTAGGAAGAGGATGCAGTGTGTGCGTGTATTAGGAAGAGGATGCAGTGTGTGCGTGTATTAGGAAGAGGATGCAGTGTGTGCGTGTATTAGGAAGAGGATGCAGTGTGTGCGTGTATTAGGAAGAGGATGCAGTGTGTGCGTGTATTAGAAAGAGGATGCAGTGTATCTGTGATTGGGTATGTGTTAGGAGAAGGCTGCAGTGTGTGTATTTGGAAGAGGATGCAGTGCGTGTATTATTAGGAAGAGGATGCAGTGTGTATTATTAGGAAGTGGCTGCAGTGTGTGTGTGTATTAGGAAGAGGATACAGTGTGTGTATTATGAGGAAGAGGATGCAGTGTGTGTGTGTATTAGGAAGAGGATGCAGTGTATTAGGAAGAGGATGCAGTGTGTGTGTGTATTAGAAAGAGGATGCAGTGTGTGTGTGTATTAGAAGGAGGATGCAGTGTGTGTATGTATTAGAAAGAGTTTGCAGTGTGTGTGTATATTAGGAAGAGGCTGCAGTGTGTCTGTGATTGGGTGAGTGTTAGGACATGGATGCAGTGTGTGTGTGTATTAGAAAGAGGATGCAGTGTGTGTGTATTAGGAAGAGGAGGCAGTGTGTGTGTATATTAGGAAGAGGATGCAGTGTGAGTGTGTATTAGGAAGAGGATGCAGTGTGTGTATTATTAGGAAGAGGATGCAATGTGTGTATTATTAGGAAAAGGATGCAGTGTGTGAGTGTGTATTAGGAAGAGGATGCAGTGTGTATATTATTAGGAAAAGGATGCAGTGTGTGTGTGTATTAGGAAGAGGATGCAATGTGTGTATTATTAGGAAGAGGATGCAATGTGTGTATTATTAGGAAGAGGATGCAGTGTGTATTATTAGGAAGTGGCTGCAGTGTGTGTGTGTATTAGGAAGAGGATACAGTGTGTGTATTATGAGGAAGAGGATGCAGTGTGTGTGTGTATTAGGAAGAGGATGCAGTGTATTAGGAAGAGGATGCAGTGTGTGTGTGTATTAGAAAGAGGATGCAGTGTGTGTGTGTATTAGAAGGAGGATGCAGTGTGTGTATGTATTAGAAAGAGTTTGCAGTGTGTGTGTATATTAGGAAGAGGCTGCAGTGTGTCTGTGATTGGGTGAGTGTTAGGACATGGATGCAGTGTGTGTGTGTATTAGAAAGAGGATGCAGTGTGTGTGTATTAGGAAGAGGAGGCAGTGTGTGTGTATATTAGGAAGAGGATGCAGTGTGAGTGTGTATTAGGAAGAGGATGCAGTGTGTGTATTATTAGGAAGAGGATGCAATGTGTGTATTATTAGGAAAAGGATGCAGTGTGTGAGTGTGTATTAGGAAGAGGATGCAGTGTGTATATTATTAGGAAAAGGATGCAGTGTGTGTGTGTATTAGGAAGAGGATGCAATGTGTGTATTATTAGGAAGAGGATGCAGTGTGTGTGTGTATTAGAAAGAGGATGCAGTGTGTCTGTGATTGGGTGAGTATTAGGACATGGATGCAGTGTGAGTGTGTATTAGGAAGAGGATATAGGATGTGTGTGTGTATATGTGTTATTTGGAAGTGGATGCACGGTGTGTGTATCTTATTTGGAAGAGGATGCAGTGTGTGTGTGCCTGTGTGTTATTTTGAAGTGCATGCACTGAAAGGACTTGTCCCTCCACCTGAGGGTATCAATGTTCCATGCAATATATTCCATCAGGAATATAGCATCTCATCGTACATTCTATTAGGACGGGGATGCACCATGTGTTTATTATTTGGAATAGGATGCCATGTGTGTGTGTGTATTAGGAGGAGGATGCAGTGTGTGTGTGATTGGGTATGTGTTAGGAGAAGGCTGCAGTGTGTGTGTGTATTTGGAAGATGATGCAGTGCGTGTATTATTAGGAAGAGGGTGCAGTGTGTATTAGGAAGTGGCTGCAGTGTGTGTGTGTATAAGGAAGAGGACACAGTGTGTGTATTGTGAGGAAGAGGATGGTGTGTGTATTAGGAAGAGGATGCAGTGTGTGTGTGTGTATTAGGAAGAGGATGCAGTGTGTGTGTGTATTAGGAAGAGAATGCAGTGTGTGTGTGTATTAGGAAGAGGATGCAGTGTGTGTGTGTATGAGGAAGAGGATGCAGTGTGTGTGTGTATTAGGAAGAGGATGCAGTGTGTGTGTGTGTATTAGGAAGAGGATGCATTGTGTGTGTGTATTAGGAAGAGGATACAGTGTGTGTGTGTATTAGAAAGAGGATGCAGTGTGTGTATTAGAAAGAGGATGCAGTGTGTGTGTATATTAGGAAGAGGATGCAGTGTGAGTGTGTATTAGGAAGAGGATGCAGTGTGTGTGTTTATTAGAAAGAGGATGCAGTGTGTGTGTGTATTAGAAAGAGGATGCAGTGTGTGTGTGTATTAGAAAGAGGATGCAGTGTGTGTGTGTATTAGAAGGAGGATGCAGTGTGTGTATGTATTAGAAAGAGGTTGCAGTGTGTGTGTATATTAGGAAGAGGCTGCAGTGTGTCTGTGATTGGGTGAGTGTTAGGACATGGATGCAGTGTGTGTGTGTATTAGAAAGAGGATGCAGTGTGTGTGTGTATTAGAAAGAGGATGCAGTGTGTGTGTATTAGAAAGAGGATGCAGTGTGTGTGTGTATTCGGTAATTGATGCCGTCTCTGTGTGTGTGTGTATTCAGTAATTGATGCCGTCTATGTGTGTGTGTACATGCATTATTAGGAAGTAGATGCATGGTGTGTGTGTATCCTTAAGAAGAGGATGCAGTCTGCATGTGTATTAGGAGGAGGATGCAGTGTGTGTGTATTAGAAACAGGATCATGGTGTGGGTGTATGTTAGGAAAAATTGCAGTGTGTGTATATGAGGAATTGAATGCAGAATGTATTATTAGTAACGGGATGCAATTATTAGGAAGAGGATGCAGTGTGTGTATTATTAGGAAGAGGATGCAGTGTGTGTATTATTGGGATGAGGATGCAGTACGTGTATTATTGGGATGAGGATGCTGTGTGTTTATTATTTGGAAGAAGATGCAGTGTGTGTATTATTAGGAAGAGGATGCAGTGTGTGTATTAGGAAGAGGATGCAATTTGTGTATTATTAGGAAGAGGATGCAGTGTGTGTATTATGAGGAAGAGGATGCAGTATGTGTTAGCGTATTAGGAAGAGGATGCAGTGTGCATGTTTTATTAGGAAGAGTATGCTGTGTGTGTATTATTAGGAAGAGGATGCAGTGTGTGTATTATTAGGAAGAGGATGCAGTGCGTGTATTATTAGGAAGGGCATGTAGAGTGTCTATTAGAAAGAGGATGCAGCGTGTCTGTGATTGGGTATGTGTTAGGAGAAGGCTGCAGTGTGTGTGTGTATTTGGAAGAGGATGCAGTGCGTGTATTATTAGGAAGAGGATGCAGTGTGTATTAGGAAGTGGCTGCAGTGTGTGTGTGTATTAGGAAGAGGATGGAGTGTGTGTGTATTATGAGGAAGAGGATGCAGTGTGTGTGTGTATTAGGAAGAGGATGCAGTGTGTGTGTGTATTAGGAAGAGGATGCAGTGTGTCTGTGTATTATAAAGAGGATACAGTGTGTGTGTGTATTAGGAAGCGGATGCAGTGTGTGTATTATTAGGAAGAGGATGCAGTGTGTGTATTATTAGGAAGAGGATGCAGTGTGTGTATTATTAGTAAGAGGATGCAGTGTGTATTATTAGGAAGAGGATGCTGTGTGTGTATTATTAGGAAGAGGATGCAGTGTGTATATTATTAGGAAAAGGATGCAGTGTGTGTGTGTATTAGGAAGAGGATGCAATGTGTGTATTATTAGGAAGAGGATGCAGTGTGTGTGTGTATTAGAAAGAGGATGCTGTGTGTATTAGAAAGAGGATGCAGTGTGTCTGTGATTGGGTGAGTATTAGGACATGGATGCAGTGTGAGTGTGTATTAGGAAGAGGATATAGGATGTGTGTGTGTATATGTGTTATTTGGAAGTGGATGCACGGTGTGTGTATCTTATTTGGAAGAGGATGCAGTGTGTGTGTGCCTGTGTGTTATTTTGAAGTGCATGCACTGAAAGGACTTGTCCCTCCACCTGAGGGTATCAATGTTCCATGCAATATATTCCATCAGGAATATAGCGTCTCATCGTACATTGTATTAGGACGGGGATGCACCATGTGTTTATTATTTGGAATAGGATGCCGTGTGTGTGTGTGTATTAGGAGGAGGATGCAGTGTGTGTGTGATTGGGTATGTGTTAGGAGAAGGCTGCAGTGTGTGTGTGTATTTGGAAGAGGATGCAGTGCGTGTATTATTAGGAAGAGGGTGCAGTGTGTATTATTAGGAAGTGGCTGCAGTGTGTGTGTGTATTAGGAAGAGGATGGAGTGTGTGCGTGTATTAGGAAGAGCATGGAGTGTGTGCGTGTATTAGGAAGAGGATGCAGTGTGTGCGTGTATTAGGAAGAGGATGCAGTGTGTGCGTGTATTAGGAAGAGGATGCAGTGTGTGCGTGTATTAGGAAGAGGATGCAGTGTGTGCGTGTGTATTAGGAAGAGGATGCAGTGTGTGTGTGTATTAGGAAGAGAATGCAGTGTGTGTGTTTATTAGGAACAGGATGCAGTGTGTGTGTGTATGAGGAAGAGGATGCAGTGTGTGTGTGTATGAGGAAGAGGATGCAGTGTGTGTGTGTATTAGGAAGAGGATGCAGTGTGTGTGTGTGTATTAGGAAGAGGATGCAGTGTGTGTGTGTATTAGGAAGAGGATGCAGTGTGTGTGTGTATTAGGAAGAGGATACAGTGTGTGTGTGTATTAGAAAGAGGATGCAGTGTGTGTATTAGAAAGAGGATGCAGTGTGTGTGTGTTAGTAAGAGGATGCAGTGGTGTGTATATTAGGAAGAGGATGCAGTGTGAGTGTGTATTAGGAAGAGGATGCAGTGTGTGTGTGTATTAGAAAGAGGATGCAGTGTGTGTGTGTATTAGAAAGAGGATGCAGTGTGTGTGTGTATTAGAAAGAGGATGCAGTGTGTGTGTGTATTAGAAGGAGGATGCAGTGTGTGTATGTATTAGAAAGAGGTTGCAGTGTGTGTGTATATTAGGAAGAGGCTGCAGTGTGTCTGTGATTGGGTGAGTGTTAGGACATGGATGCAGTGTGTGTGTGTATTAGAAAGAGGATGCAGTGTGTGTGTGTATTAGGAAGAGGATGCAATGTGTGTATTATTAGGAAGAGGATGCAGTGTGTGTGTGTATTAGAAAGAGGATGCTGTGTGTATTAGAAAGAGGATGCAATGTGTCTGTGATTGGGTGAGTATTAGGACATGGATGCAGTGTGAGTGTGTATTAGGAAGAGGATATAGGATGTGTGTGTGTATATGTGTTATTTGGAAGTGGATGCACGGTGTGTGTATCTTATTTGGAAGAGGATGCAGTGTGTGTGTGCCTGTGTGTTATTTTGAAGTGCATGCACTGAAAGGACTTGTCCCTCCACCTGAGGGTATCAATGTTCCATGCAATATATTCCATCAGGAATATAGCGTCTCATCGTACATTGTATTAGGACGGGGATGCACCATGTGTTTATTATTTGGAATAGGATGCCGTGTGTGTGTGTGTATTAGGAGGAGGATGCAGTGTGTGTGTGATTGGGTATGTGTTAGGAGAAGGCTGCAGTGTGTGTGTGTATTTGGAAGAGGATGCAGTGCGTGTATTATTAGGAAGAGGGTGCAGTGTGTATTATTAGGAAGTGGCTGCAGTGTGTGTGTGTATTAGGAAGAGGATGGAGTGTGTGCGTGTATTAGGAAGAGGATGCAGTGTGTGCGTGTATTAGGAAGAGGATGCAGTGTGTGCGTGTATTAGGAAGAGGATGCAGTGTGTGCGTGTATTAGGAAGAGGATGCAGTGTGTGTGTGTATTAGGAAGAGGATGCAGTGTGTGTGTGTGTATTAGGAAGAGGATGCAGTGTGTGTGTGTATTAGGAAGAGGATACAGTGTGTGTGTGTATTAGAAAGAGGATGCAGTGTGTGTGTGTATTAGAAAGAGGATGCAGTGTGTGTGTGTATTAGAAAGAGGATGCAGTGTGTGTGTGTATTAGAAGGAGGATGCAGTGTGTGTATGTATTAGAAAGAGGTTGCAGTGTGTGTGTATATTAGGAAGAGGCTGCAGTGTGTCTGTGATTGGGTGAGTGTTAGGACATGGATGCAGTGTGTGTGTGTATTAGAAAGAGGATGCAGTGTGTGTGTGTATTAGAAAGAGGATGCAGTGTGTGTGTATTAGAAAGAGGAGGCAGTGTGTGTGTATATTAGGAAGAGGATGCAGTGTGAGTGTGTATTAGGAAGAGGATGCAGTGTGTGTATTATTAGGAAGAGGATGCAATGTGTGTATTATTAGGAAAAGGATGCAGTGTGTGAGTGTGTATTAGGAAGAGGATGCAGTGTGTATATTATTAGGAAAAGGATGCATTGTGTGTGTGTATTAGGAAGGGGATGCAATGTGTGTATTATTAGGAAGAGGATGCAGTGTGTGTGTGTATTAGAAAGAGGATGCAGTGTGTCTGTGATTGGGTGAGTATTAGGACATGGATGCAGTGTGAGTGTGTATTAGGAAGAGGATATAGGATGTGTGTGTGTATATGTGTTATTTGGAAGTGGATGCACGGTGTGTGTATCTTATTTGGAAGAGGATGCAGTGTGTGTGTGCCTGTGTGTTATTTTGAAGAGCATGCACTGAAAGGACTTGTCGCTCCACCTGAGGGTATCAATGTTCCATGCAATATATTCCATCAGGAATATAGCATCTCATCGTACATTGTATTAGGACGGGGATGCACCATGTGTTTATTATTTGGAATAAGATGCCATGTGTGTGTGTGTATTAGGAGGAGGATGCAGTGTGTGTGTGATTGGGTATGTGTTAGGAGAAGGCTGCAGTGTGTGTGTTTATTTGGAAGAAGATGCAGTGCGTGTATTATTAGGAAGAGGGTGCAGTGTGTATTATTAGGAAGTGGCTGCAGTGTGTGTGTGTATAAGGAAGAGGATACAGTGTGTGTATTATGAGGAAGAGGATGGTGTGTGTATTAGGAAGAGGATGCAATGTGTGTGTGTATTAGGAAGAGGATGCAGTGTGTGTGTGTATTAGGAAGAGGATGCAGTGTGTGTGTGTATTAGGAGGAGGATGCAGTGTGTGTGTGTATTAGGAAGAGGATACAGTGTGTGTGTGTATTAGGAAGAGGATGCAGTGTGTGTGTGTATTAGGAAGAGGATGCAGTGTGTGTGTGTATTAGGAAGAGGATGCAGTGTGTGTGTGTATTAGGAAGAGGATACAGAGGGTGTGTGTATTAGGAAGAGGATGCAGTGTGTGTATTATTAAGAAGAGGATGCAGTGTGTGTATTATTAGGAAGAGGGTGCAGTGTGTGTATTATTAGGAAGAGGATGCAGTGTGTTTATTATTAGGAAAAGGATGCAGTGTGTGTGTATTAGGAGGAGGATGCAGTGTGTGTGTGTATTAGGAAGAGGATGCAGTGTGTGTGTGTATTAGGAAGAGGATGCAGTGTGTGTGTGTATTAGGAAGAGGATGCAGTGTGTGTGTGTATTAGGAAGAGGATGCAGTGTGTGTGTGTATTAGGAAGAGGATGCAGTGTGTGTGTGTATTAGGAAGAGGATACAGTGGGTGTGTGTATTAGGAAGAGGATGCAGTGTGTGTATTATTAGGAAGAGGATGCAGTGTGTGTATTATTAGGAAGAGGGTGCAGTGTGTGTATTATTAGGAAGAGGATGCAGTGTGTTTATTATTAGGAAAAGGATGCAGTGTGTGTGTGTATTAGGAAGAGGATGCAATGTGTATATTATTAGGAAGAGGATGCAGTGTGTGTGTGTATTAGGAAGAGGATGCAGTGTGTATTAGGAAGAGGATGCAGTGTGTATTAGGAAGAGGATGCAGTGTGTATTAGGAAGAGGATGCAGTGTGTATTATTAGGAAGAGGATGCAGTGTGTATTATTAGGAAGAGGATGCAGTGTGTATTATTAGGAAGAGGATGCAGTGCGTGTTATTAGGAAGAGGATGCAGTGTATTATTAGGAAGAGGATGCTGTGTGTGTATTATTAGGAAGAGGATGCAGCGTACGTGTGTTTATTTAGAAGTGGGTGCAGTTTGTGTATTATTCGGAAGCGGATGCAGTGGGTAGTGTCTTATGAACAAGATGCAGTGTGTGTATTAGGAAGAGGATGCAGTGTGTGTGTGTATATTAGAAAGAGGATGCAGTGTGTGTGTGTATTAGAAAGAGGATGCTGTGTGTGTGTATTAGGAAGAGGGTTCAGTGTGTGTCTGTGTATTAGGCAGACGATGCAGTGTGTGCGTGTATTAGGAAGAGGATGCAGTGTGTGCGTGTATTAGGAAGAGGATGCAGTGTGTGCGTGTATTAGGAAGAGGATGCAGTGTGTGCGTGTATTAGGAAGAGGATGCAGTGTGTGCGTGTATTAGGAAGAGGATGCAGTGTGTGCGTGTATTAGGAAGAGGATGCAGTGTGTGCGTATATTAGGAAGAGGATGCAGTGTGTGCGTGTATTAGGAAGAGGATGCAGTGTGTGCGTGTATTAGGAAGAGGATGCAGTGTGTGCGTGTATCAGGAAGAGGATGCAGTGTGTGCGTGTATAAGGAAGAGGATGCAGTGTGTGCGTGTATTAGGAAGAGGATGCAGTGTGTGCGTGTATTAGGAAGAGGATGCAGTGTGTGCGTGTATTAGGAAGAGGATGCAGTGTGTGCGTGTATTAGGAAGAGGATGCAGTGTGTGCGTGTATTAGGAAGAGGATGCAGTGTGTGTGTGTGTGTTTGGTAATTGATGCCATCTGTGTGTGTGTGTGCATGCGTTATTAGGAAGTAGATGCACGGTGTGTGTGTATCCTTAAGAAGAGGATGCAGTCTGCATGTGTATTAGGAAGAGGATGCTGTGTGTGTATTAGGAAGAGGATGCTGTGTGTATTATTAGGAAGAGGATGCAGCGTGCATGTGTATTATTAGGAAGAGGATGCAGCGTACGTGTGTTTATTTAGAAGAGGGTGCAGTTTGTGTATTATTCGGAAGGGAATGCAGTGTGTAGTGTCTTATGAACAAGATGCAGTGTGTGTATAAGGAAGAAGATGCAGCGTGTGTGTGTGTGTATATTAGAAAGAGGATGCAGTGTGTGTGTGTATTAGAAAGAGGATGCAGTGTGTGTGTGTATTAGGAAGAGGATGCAGTGTGTGTGTATTAGAAAGAGGATGCAGTGTGTGTATTATTAGGAAGAGGATGCAGTGTGTGTATTATTAGGAAGAGGATGCAGTGTGTGTATTAGGAAGAGGATGCAGCGTGCGTGTGTTTATTTAGAAGAGGGAGCAGTTTGTGTATATTAGGAAGAGGCTGCAGTGTGTCTGTGATTGGGTGAGTGTTAGGACATGGATGCAGTGTGTGTGCCTATTAGAAAGAGGATGCAGTGCGTGTGTATTAGAAAGAGGATGCAGTGTGTGTGTATTAGAAAGAGGATGCAGTGTGTGTGTATTAGAAAGAGGATGCAGTGTGTGTGTTTTAGGAAGAGGATGCAGTGTGTGTGTATATTAGGAAGAGGATGCAGTGTGTGTGTATATTAGGAAGAGGATGCAGTGTGTGTGTATGTTAGGAAGAGGATGCAGTGTGAGTGTATATGAGGAAGAGGATGCAGTGTGAGTGTGTATTAGGAAGAGGATGCAGTGTGTGTGTGTGTATTAGAAAGAGGATGCAGTGTGTGTGTGTATTAGAAAGAGGATGCAGTGTGTGTGTGTATTAGAAGGAGGATGCAGTGTGTGTATGTATTAGAAAGAGGTTGCAGTGTGTGTGTATATTAGGAAGAGGCTGCAGTGTATATTATTAGGAAGAGGATTCAATGTGTGTATTATTAGGAAAAGGATGCAGTGTGTGTGTGTATTAGGAAGAGGATGCAGTGTGTGTGTGTGTATTAGAAGGAGGTTGCAGTGTGTGTATATTAGGAAGAGGCTGCAGTGTGTCTGTGATTGGGTGAGTGTTAGGACATGGATGCAGTGTGTGTGTCTATTAGAAAGAGGATGCAGTGCGTGTGTATTAGAAAGAGGATGCAGTGTGTGTGTGTATTAGAAAGAGGATGCAGTGTGTGTGTATTAGAAAGAGGATGCAGTGTGTGTGTGTTAGGAAGAGGATGCAGTGTGTGTGTATATTAGGAAGAGGATGCAGTGTGTGTGTGTATTAGGAAGAGGATGCAGTGCGAGTGTGTATTAGGAAGAGGATGCAGTGTGTGTGTGTATTAGAAAGAGGATGCAGTGTGTGTGTGTATTAGAAGGAGGATACAGTGTGTGTATGTATTAGAAAGAGGTTGCAGTGTGTGTGTATATTAGGAAGAGGCTGCAGTGTGTCTGTGATTGGGTGAGTGTTAGGACATGGATGCAGTGTGTGTGTGTATTAGAAAGAGGATGCAGTGTGTGTGTATTAGAAAGAGGTTGCAGTGTGTGTGTATTAGGAAGAGGATGCAGTGTGTGTGTATATTAGGAAGAGGATGCAGTGTGTGTATTATTAGGAAGAGGATGCAGTGTGTATATTATTAGGAAAAGGATGCAGTGTGCGTGTGTATTAGGAAGAGGATGCAATGTGTGTATTATTAGGAAGAGGATGCAGTGTGTGTGTGTATTAGAAAGAGGATGCTGTGTGTATTAGAAAGAGGATGCAGTGTGTCTGTGATTGGGTGAGTATTAGGACATGGATGCAGTGTGAGTGTGTATTAGGAAGAGGATATAGGATGTGTGTGTGTATATGTGTTATTTGGAAGTGGATGCACGGTGTGTGTATCTTATTTGGAAGAGGATGCAGTGTGTGTGTGCCTGTGTGTTATTTTGAAGTGCATGCACTGAAAGGACTTGTCCCTCCACCTGAGGGTATCAATGTTCCATGCAATATATTCCATCAGGAATATAGCGTCTCATCGTACATTGTATTAGGACGGGGATGCACCATGTGTTTATTATTTGGAATAGGATGCCGTGCGTGTGTGTGTATTAGGAGGAGGATGCAGTGTGTGTGTGATTGGGTATGTGTTAGGAGAAGGCTGCAGTGTGTGTGTGTATTTGGAAGAGGATGCAGTGCGTGTATTATTAGGAAGAGGGTGCAGTGTGTATTATTAGGAAGTGGCTGCAGTGTGTGTGTGTATTAGGAAGAGGATGGAGTGTGTGCGTGTATTAGGAAGAGGATGGAGTGTGTGCGTGTATTAGGAAGAGGATGGAGTGTGTGCGTGTATTAGGAAGAGGATGCAGTGTGTGCGTGTATTAGGAAGAGGATGCAGTGTGTGCGTGTATTAGGAAGAGGATGCAGTGTGTGCGTGTATTAGGAAGAGGATGCAGTGTGTGCGTGTATTAGGAAGAGGATGCAGTGTGTGCGTGTATTAGGAAGAGGATGCAGTGTGTGCGTGTATTAGAAAGAGGATGCAGTGTATCTGTGATTGGGTATGTGTTAGGAGAAGGCTGCAGTGTGTGTATTTGGAAGAGGATGCAGTGCGTGTATTATTAGGAAGAGGATGCAGTGTGTATTATTAGGAAGTGGCTGCAGTGTGTGTGTGTATTAGGAAGAGGATACAGTGTGTGTATTATGAGGAAGAGGATGCAGTGTGTGTGTGTATTAGGAAGAGGATGCAGTGTATTAGGAAGAGGATGCAGTGTGTGTGTGTATTAGAAAGAGGATGCAGTGTGTGTGTGTATTAGAAGGAGGATGCAGTGTGTGTATGTATTAGAAAGAGTTTGCAGTGTGTGTGTATATTAGGAAGAGGCTGCAGTGTGTCTGTGATTGGGTGAGTGTTAGGACATGGATGCAGTGTGTGTGTGTATTAGAAAGAGGATGCAGTGTGTGTGTATTAGGAAGAGGAGGCAGTGTGTGTGTATATTAGGAAGAGGATGCAGTGTGAGTGTGTATTAGGAAGAGGATGCAGTGTGTGTATTATTAGGAAGAGGATGCAATGTGTGTATTATTAGGAAAAGGATGCAGTGTGTGAGTGTGTATTAGGAAGAGGATGCAGTGTGTATATTATTAGGAAAAGGATGCAGTGTGTGTGTGTATTAGGAAGAGGATGCAATGTGTGTATTATTAGGAAGAGGATGCAATGTGTGTATTATTAGGAAGAGGATGCAGTGTGTATTATTAGGAAGTGGCTGCAGTGTGTGTGTGTATTAGGAAGAGGATACAGTGTGTGTATTATGAGGAAGAGGATGCAGTGTGTGTGTGTATTAGGAAGAGGATGCAGTGTATTAGGAAGAGGATGCAGTGTGTGTGTGTATTAGAAAGAGGATGCAGTGTGTGTGTGTATTAGAAGGAGGATGCAGTGTGTGTATGTATTAGAAAGAGTTTGCAGTGTGTGTGTATATTAGGAAGAGGCTGCAGTGTGTCTGTGATTGGGTGAGTGTTAGGACATGGATGCAGTGTGTGTGTGTATTAGAAAGAGGATGCAGTGTGTGTGTATTAGGAAGAGGAGGCAGTGTGTGTGTATATTAGGAAGAGGATGCAGTGTGAGTGTGTATTAGGAAGAGGATGCAGTGTGTGTATTATTAGGAAGAGGATGCAATGTGTGTATTATTAGGAAAAGGATGCAGTGTGTGAGTGTGTATTAGGAAGAGGATGCAGTGTGTATATTATTAGGAAAAGGATGCAGTGTGTGTGTGTATTAGGAAGAGGATGCAATGTGTGTATTATTAGGAAGAGGATGCAGTGTGTGTGTGTATTAGAAAGAGGATGCAGTGTGTCTGTGATTGGGTGAGTATTAGGACATGGATGCAGTGTGAGTGTGTATTAGGAAGAGGATATAGGATGTGTGTGTGTATATGTGTTATTTGGAAGTGGATGCACGGTGTGTGTATCTTATTTGGAAGAGGATGCAGTGTGTGTGTGCCTGTGTGTTATTTTGAAGTGCATGCACTGAAAGGACTTGTCCCTCCACCTGAGGGTATCAATGTTCCATGCAATATATTCCATCAGGAATATAGCATCTCATCGTACATTGTATTAGGACGGGGATGCACCATGTGTTTATTATTTGGAATAGGATGCCATGTGTGTGTGTGTATTAGGAGGAGGATGCAGTGTGTGTGTGATTGGGTATGTGTTAGGAGAAGGCTGCAGTGTGTGTGTGTATTTGGAAGATGATGCAGTGCGTGTATTATTAGGAAGAGGGTGCAGTGTGTATTAGGAAGTGGCTGCAGTGTGTGTGTGTATAAGGAAGAGGACACAGTGTGTGTATTGTGAGGAAGAGGATGGTGTGTGTATTAGGAAGAGGATGCAGTGTGTGTGTGTGTATTAGGAAGAGGATGCAGTGTGTGTGTGTATTAGGAAGAGAATGCAGTGTGTGTGTGTATTAGGAAGAGGATGCAGTGTGTGTGTGTATGAGGAAGAGGATGCAGTGTGTGTGTGTATTAGGAAGAGGATGCAGTGTGTGTGTGTGTATTAGGAAGAGGATGCATTGTGTGTGTGTATTAGGAAGAGGATACAGTGTGTGTGTGTATTAGAAAGAGGATGCAGTGTGTGTATTAGAAAGAGGATGCAGTGTGTGTGTGTGTTAGTAAGAGGATGCAGTGTGTGTGTATATTAGGAAGAGGATGCAGTGTGAGTGTGTATTAGGAAGAGGATGCAGTGTGTGTGTTTATTAGAAAGAGGATGCAGTGTGTGTGTGTATTAGAAAGAGGATGCAGTGTGTGTGTGTATTAGAAAGAGGATGCAGTGTGTGTGTGTATTAGAAGGAGGATGCAGTGTGTGTATGTATTAGAAAGAGGTTGCAGTGTGTGTGTATATTAGGAAGAGGCTGCAGTGTGTCTGTGATTGGGTGAGTGTTAGGACATGGATGCAGTGTGTGTGTGTATTAGAAAGAGGATGCAGTGTGTGTGTATTAGAAAGAGGATGCAGTGTGTGTGTATTAGGAAGAGGAGGCAGTGTGTGTGTATATTAGGAAGAGGATGCAGTGTGAGTGTGTATTAGGAAGAGGATGCAGTGTGTGTATTATTAGGAAGAGGATGCAATGTGTGTATTATTAGGAAAAGGATGCAGTGTGTGAGTGTGTATTAGGAAGAGGATGCAGTGTGTATATTATTAGGAAAAGGATGCATTGTGTGTGTGTATTAGGAAGGGGATGCAATGTGTGTATTATTAGGAAGAGGATGCAGTGTGTGTGTGTATTAGAAAGAGGATGCAGTGTGTCTGTGATTGGGTGAGTATTAGGACATGGATGCAGTGTGAGTGTGTATTAGGAAGAGGATATAGGATGTGTGTGTGTATATGTGTTATTTGGAAGTGGATGCACGGTGTGTGTATCTTATTTGGAAGAGGATGCAGTGTGTGTGTGCCTGTGTGTTATTTTGAAGAGCATGCACTGAAAGGACTTGTCGCTCCACCTGAGGGTATCAATGTTCCATGCAATATATTCCATCAGGAATATAGCATCTCATCGTACATTGTATTAGGACGGGGATGCACCATGTGTTTATTATTTGGAATAAGATGCCATGTGTGTGTGTGTATTAGGAGGAGGATGCAGTGTGTGTGTGATTGGGTATGTGTTAGGAGAAGGCTGCAGTGTGTGTGTTTATTTGGAAGAAGATGCAGTGCGTGTATTATTAGGAAGAGGGTGCAGTGTGTATTATTAGGAAGTGGCTGCAGTGTGTGTGTGTATAAGGAAGAGGATACAGTGTGTGTATTATGAGGAAGAGGATGGTGTGTGTATTAGGAAGAGGATGCAATGTGTGTGTGTATTAGGAAGAGGATGCAGTGTGTGTGTGTATTAGGAAGAGAATGCAGTGTGTGTGTGTATTAGGAGGAGGATGCAGTGTGTGTGTGTATTAGGAAGAGGATGCAGTGTGTGTGTATTAGGAAGAGGATACAGTGTGTGTGTGTATTAGGAAGAGGATGCAGTGTGTGTGTGTATTAGGAAGAGGATGCAGTGTGTGTGTGTATTAGGAAGAGGATGCAGTGTGTGTGTGTATTAGGAAGAGGATACAGAGGGTGTGTGTATTAGGAAGAGGATGCAGTGTGTGTATTATTAAGAAGAGGATGCAGTGTGTGTATTATTAGGAAGAGGGTGCAGTGTGTGTATTATTAGGAAGAGGATGCAGTGTGTTTATTATTAGGAAAAGGATGCAGTGTGTGTGTATTAGGAGGAGGATGCAGTGTGTGTGTGTATTAGGAAGAGGATGCAGTGTGTGTGTGTATTAGGAAGAGGATGCAGTGTGTGTGTGTATTAGGAAGAGGATGCAGTGTGTGTGTGTATTAGGAAGAGGATGCAGTGTGTGTGTGTATTAGGAAGAGGATGCAGTGTGTGTGTGTATTAGGAAGAGGATACAGTGGGTGTGTGTATTAGGAAGAGGATGCAGTGTGTGTATTATTAGGAAGAGGATGCAGTGTGTGTATTATTAGGAAGAGGGTGCAGTGTGTGTATTATTAGGAAGAGGATGCAGTGTGTTTATTATTAGGAAAAGGATGCAGTGTGTGTGTGTATTAGGAAGAGGATGCAATGTGTATATTATTAGGAAGAGGATGCAGTGTGTGTGTGTATTAGGAAGAGGATGCAGTGTGTATTAGGAAGAGGATGCAGTGTGTATTAGGAAGAGGATGCAGTGTGTATTAGGAAGAGGATGCAGTGTGTATTATTAGGAAGAGGATGCAGTGTGTATTATTAGGAAGAGGATGCAGTGTGTATTATTAGGAAGAGGATGCAGTGCGTGTTATTAGGAAGAGGATGCAGTGTATTATTAGGAAGAGGATGCTGTGTGTGTATTATTAGGAAGAGGATGCAGCGTACGTGTGTTTATTTAGAAGTGGGTGCAGTTTGTGTATTATTCGGAAGCGGATGCAGTGGGTAGTGTCTTATGAACAAGATGCAGTGTGTGTATTAGGAAGAGGATGCAGTGTGTGTGTGTATATTAGAAAGAGGATGCAGTGTGTGTGTGTATTAGAAAGAGGATGCTGTGTGTGTGTATTAGGAAGAGGGTTCAATGTGTGTCTGTGTATTAGGCAGACGATGCAGTGTGTGCGTGTATTAGGAAGAGGATGCAGTGTGTGCGTGTATTAGGAAGAGGATGCAGTGTGTGCGTGTATTAGGAAGAGGATGCAGTGTGTGCGTGTATTAGGAAGAGGATGCAGTGTGTGCGTGTATTAGGAAGAGGATGCAGTGTGTGCGTATATTAGGAAGAGGATGCAGTGTGTGCGTGTATTAGGAAGAGGATGCAGTGTGTGCGTGTATTAGGAAGAGGATGCAGTGTGTGCGTGTATCAGGAAGAGGATACAGTGTGTGCGTGTATAAGGAAGAGGATGCAGTGTGTGCGTGTATTAGGAAGAGGATGCAGTGTGTGCGTGTATTAGGAAGAGGATGCAGTGTGTGCGTGTATTAGGAAGAGGATGCAGTGTGTGCGTGTATTAGGAAGAGGATGCAGTGTGTGCGTGTATTAGGAAGAGGATGCAGTGTGTGCGTGTATTAGGAAGAGGATGCAGTGTGTGTGTGTGTATTTGGTAATTGATGCCATCTGTGTGTGTGTGTACATGCGTTATTAGGAAGTAGATGCACGGTGTGTGTGTATCCTTAAGAAGAGGATGCAGTCTGCATGTGTATTAGGAGGAGGATGCAGTGTGTGTGTATTAGAAACAGGATCATGGTGTGAGTGTATATTAGGAAAAAATGCACTGTGTGTATATGAGGAAGTGAATGCAGAATGTATTATTAGTAACGGGATGCAATGTGTGTATTATTAGGAAGAGGATGCAATGTGTGTATTATTAGGAAGAGGATGCAGTGTGTGTATTATTAGGAAGAGGATGCAGTGTGTGTATTATTAGGAAGAGGATGCAGTGCGTGTGTATTTGGAAGAGGATGCAGTAAGTGTATTATTAGGAAGATGATGCAGTGTGTATTATTAGGAAGTGGCTGCAGTGTGTGTGTGTATTAGGAAGAGGATACAGTGTGTGTGTTATGAGGAAGAGGATGCAGTGTGTGTGTGTATTAGGAAGAGGATGCAGTGTGTGTGTATTAGAAAGAGGATGCAGTGTGTGTGTGTATTAGAAAGAGGATGCAGTGTCTGTGTATTAGGAAAAGGATGCAGTGTGTGTATTATTAGGAAGAGGATGCAGTGTGTGTATTATTAGGAAGAGGATGCAGTGTGTGCGTGTATTAGGAAGAGGATGCAGTGTGCGCGTGTATTAGGAAGAGGATGCAGTGTGTGCGTGTATTAGGAAGAGGATGCAGTGTGTGTATTATTGGGATGAGGATGCAGTGCGTGTATTATTGGGATGAGGTTGCAGGGTGTGTATTATTTGGAAGAAGATGCAGTGTGTGCATTATTAGGAAGAGGATGCAGTGTGTGTATTATGAGGAAGAGGATGCAGTATGTGTTAGCATATTAGGAAGAGGATGCAGTGTGCATGTTTTATTAGGAAGAGTATGCTGTGTGTGTATTATTAGGGAGAAGATGCAGTGTGTGTATTATTAGGGAGAAGATGCAGTGTGTGTATTATTAGGAAGAGGATGCAGTGCGTGTGTATTTGGAAGAGGATGCAGTAAGTGTATTATTAGGAAGATGATGCAGTGTGTATTATTAGGAAGTGGCTGCAGTGTGTGTGTGTATTAGGAAGAGGATACAGTGTGTGTGTTATGAGGAAGAGGATGCAGTGTGTGTGTGTATTAGGAAGAGGATGCAGTGTGTGTGTATTAGAAAGAGGATGCAGTGTGTGTGTGTATTAGAAAGAGGATGCAGTGTCTGTGTATTAGGAAAAGGATGCAGTGTGTGTATTATTAGGAAGAGGATGCAGTGTGTGTATTATTAGTAAAAGGATGCAGTGTGTGTGTGTATTAGGAAGAGGATGCAATGAGTGTATTATTAGGAAGAGGATGCAGTGTGTGTATTATTAGGAAGAGGATGCAGTGTGTATTATTAGGAAGAGGATGCAGTGTGTATTATTAGGAAGAGGATGCAGTGTGTATTATTAGGAAGAGGATGCAGTGTGTATTATTAGGAAGAGGATGCAGTGTGTATTATTAGGAAGAGGATGCAGTGTGTATTATTAGGAAGAGGATGCAGTGTGTATTATTAGGAAGAGGATCTGTGTGTGTATTATTAGGAAGAGGATGCTGTGTGTGTATTAGGAAGAGGATGCTGTGTGTGTATTAGGAAGAGGATGCTGTGTGTGTATTAGGAAGAGGATGCTGTGTGTGTATTAGGAAGAGGATGCAGTGTGTATTATTAGGAAGAGGATGCAGCGTGCATGTGTATTATTAGGAAGAGGATGCAGCGTACGTGTGTTTATTTAGAAGAGGGTGCAGTTTGTGTATTATTCGGAAGGGGATGCAGTGTGTAGTGTCTTATGAACAAGATGCAGTGTGTGTATAAGGAAGAAGATGCAGCGTGTGTGTGTGTGTATATTAGAAAGAGGATGCAGTGTGTGTGTGTATTAGAAAGAGGATGCAGTGTGTGTGTGTATTAGGAAGAGGATGCAGTGTGTGTGTATTAGAAAGAGGATGCAGTGTGTGTATTATTAGGAAGAGGATGCAGTGTGTGTATTATTAGGAAGAGGATGCAGTGTGTGTATTATTAGGAAGAGGATGCAGTGTGTGTATTATTAGGAAGAGGATGCAGTGTGTGTATTAGGAAGAGGATGCAGCGTGCGTGTGTTTATTTAGAAGAGGGAGCAGTTTGTGTATATTAGGAAGAGGCTGCAGTGTGTCTGTGATTGGGTGAGTGTTAGGACATGGATGCAGTGTGTGTGCCTATTAGAAAGAGGATGCAGTGCGTGTGTATTAGAAAGAGGATGCAGTGCGTGTGTATTAGAAAGAGGATGCAGTGTGTGTGTATTAGAAAGAGGATGCAGTGTGTGTGTTTTAGGAAGAGGATGCAGTGTGTGTATATTAGGAAGAGGATGCAGTGTGTGTGTATATTAGGAAGAGGATGCAGTGTGTGTGTATATTAGGCAGAGGATGCAGTGTGAGTGTATATGAGGAAGAGGATGCAGTGTGAGTGTGTATTAGGAAGAGGATGCAGTGTGTGTGTGTGTATTAGAAAGAGGATGCAGTGTGTGTGTGTATTAGAAAGAGGATGCAGTGTCTGTGTGTATTAGAAGGAGGATGCAGTGTGTGTATGTATTAGAAAGAGGTTGCAGTGTGTGTGTATATTAGGAAGAGGCTGCAGTGTATATTATTAGGAAGAGGATTCAATGTGTGTATTATTAGGAAAAGGATGCAGTGTGTGTGTGTATTAGGAAGAGGATGCAGTGTGTGTATTATTAGGAAGAGGATGCAGTGTGTGTGTGTATTAGAAAGAGGATGCAGTGTGTTTGTGTATTAGAAAGAGGATGCAGTGTGTGTGTGTATTAGGAAGAGGATGCAGTGTGTGTGTGTATTAGAAGGAGGATGCAGTGTGTGTGTGTATTAGGAAGGGGTTGCAGTCTGTGTGTGTATTAGGAAGAGGGTTCAAAGTGTGTCTGTGTATTAGGCAGACGATGCAGTGTGTGCGTGTATTAGGAAGAGGATGCAGTGTGTGCATGTATTAGGAAGAGGATGCAGTGTGCGCGTGTATTAGGAAGAGGATGCAGTGTGTGCATGTATTAGGAAGAGGATGCAGTGTGTGCGTGTATTAGGAAGAGGATGCAGTGTGTGCGTGTATTAGGAAGAGGATGCAGTGTGTGCGTGTATTAGGAAGAGGATGCAGTGTGTGCGTGTATTAGGAAGAGGATGCAGTGTGCGCGTGTATTAGGAAGAGGATGCAGTGTGTGCGTGTATTAGGAAGAGGATGCAGTGTGTGTATTATTGGGATGAGGATGCAGTGCGTGTATTATTGGGATGAGGTTGCAGGGTGTGTATTATTTGGAAGAAGATGCAGTGTGTGCATTATTAGGAAGAGGATGCAGTGTGTGTATTATGAGGAAGAGGATGCAGTATGTGTTAGCATATTAGGAAGAGGATGCAGTGTGCATGTTTTATTAGGAAGAGTATGCTGTGTGTGTATTATTAGGGAGAAGATGCAGTGTGTGTATTATTAGGGAGAAGATGCAGTGTGTGTATTATTAGGAAGAGGATGCAGTGCGTGTGTATTTGGAAGAGGATGCAGTAAGTGTATTATTAGGAAGATGATGCAGTGTGTATTATTAGGAAGTGGCTGCAGTGTGTGTGTGTATTAGGAAGAGGATACAGTGTGTGTGTTATGAGGAAGAGGATGCAGTGTGTGTGTGTATTAGGAAGAGGATGCAGTGTGTGTGTATTAGAAAGAGGATGCAGTGTGTGTGTGTATTAGAAAGAGGATGCAGTGTCTGTGTATTAGGAAAAGGATGCAGTGTGTGTATTATTAGGAAGAGGATGCAGTGTGTGTATTATTAGTAAAAGGATGCAGTGTGTGTGTGTATTAGGAAGAGGATGCAATGAGTGTATTATTAGGAAGAGGATGCAGTGTGTGTATTATTAGGAAGAGGATGCAGTGTGTATTATTAGGAAGAGGATGCAGTGTGTATTATTAGGAAGAGGATGCAGTGTGTATTATTAGGAAGAGGATGCAGTGTGTATTATTAGGAAGAGGATGCAGTGTGTATTATTAGGAAGAGGATGCAGTGTGTATTATTAGGAAGAGGATGCAGTGTGTATTATTAGGAAGAGGATCTGTGTGTGTATTATTAGGAAGAGGATGCTGTGTGTGTATTAGGAAGAGGATGCTGTGTGTGTATTAGGAAGAGGATGCAGTGTGTATTATTAGGAAGAGGATGCAGCGTGCATGTGTATTATTAGGAAGAGGATGCAGCGTACGTGTGTTTATTTAGAAGAGGGTGCAGTTTGTGTATTATTCGGAAGGGGATGCAGTGTGTAGTGTCTTATGAACAAGATGCAGTGTGTGTATAAGGAAGAAGATGCAGCGTGTGTGTGTGTGTATATTAGAAAGAGGATGCAGTGTGTGTGTGTATTAGAAAGAGGATGCAGTGTGTGTGTGTATTAGGAAGAGGATGCAGTGTGTGTGTATTAGAAAGAGGATGCAGTGTGTGTATTATTAGGAAGAGGATGCAGTGTGTGTATTATTAGGAAGAGGATGCAGTGTGTGTATTATTAGGAAGAGGATGCAGTGTGTGTATTATTAGGAAGAGGATGCAGTGTGTGTATTAGGAAGAGGATGCAGCGTGCGTGTGTTTATTTAGAAGAGGGAGCAGTTTGTGTATATTAGGAAGAGGCTGCAGTGTGTCTGTGATTGGGTGAGTGTTAGGACATGGATGCAGTGTGTGTGCCTATTAGAAAGAGGATGCAGTGCGTGTGTATTAGAAAGAGGATGCAGTGCGTGTGTATTAGAAAGAGGATGCAGTGTGTGTGTATTAGAAAGAGGATGCAGTGTGTGTGTTTTAGGAAGAGGATGCAGTGTGTGTATATTAGGAAGAGGATGCAGTGTGTGTGTATATTAGGAAGAGGATGCAGTGTGTGTGTATATTAGGCAGAGGATGCAGTGTGAGTGTATATGAGGAAGAGGATGCAGTGTGAGTGTGTATTAGGAAGAGGATGCAGTGTGTGTGTGTGTATTAGAAAGAGGATGCAGTGTGTGTGTGTATTAGAAAGAGGATGCAGTGTGTGTGTGTATTAGAAGGAGGATGCAGTGTGTGTATGTATTAGAAAGAGGTTGCAGTGTGTGTGTATATTAGGAAGAGGCTGCAGTGTATATTATTAGGAAGAGGATTCAATGTGTGTATTATTAGGAAAAGGATGCAGTGTGTGTGTGTATTAGGAAGAGGATGCAGTGTGTGTATTATTAGGAAGAGGATGCAGTGTGTGTATTATTAGGAAGAGGATTCAATGTGTGTATTATTAGGAAAAGGATGCAGTGTGTGTGTATTAGGAAGAGGATGCAGTGTGTGTATTATTAGGAAGAGGATGCAGTGTGTGCATTATTAGGAAGAGAATGCAGCGTGCGTGTGTATTACTAGGAAGAGGATGCAGCGTGCGTATATTTTTTTAGAAGAGGGTGCAGTTTGTGTATTATTCGGAAGGGGATGCAGTGTGTAGTGTCTTATGAACAAGATGCAGTGTGTGTATTAGGAAGAGGATGCAGTGTGTGTGTGTGTATTAGAAAGAGGATGCGGTTTGTGTGTGTATTAGAAAGAGGATGCAGTGTGTGTGTGTGTATTAGAAGGAGGTTGCAGTGTGTGTATATTAGGAAGAGGCTGCAGTGTGTCTGTGATTGGGTGAGTGTTAGGACATGGATGCAGTGTGTGTGTCTATTAGAAAGAGGATGCAGTGCGTGTGTATTAGAAAGAGGATGCAGTGTGTGTGTGTATTAGAAAGAGGATGCAGTGTGTGTGTATTAGAAAGAGGATGCAGTGTGTGTGTGTTAGGAAGAGGATGCAGTGTGTGTGTATATTAGGAAGAGGATGCAGTGTGTGTGTGTATTAGGAAGAGGATGCAGTGTGAGTGTGTATTAGGAAGAGGATGCAGTGTGTGTGTGTATTAGAAAGAGGATGCAGTGTGTGTGTGTATTAGAAGGAGGATGCAGTGTGTGTATGTATTAGAAAGAGGTTGCAGTGTGTGTGTATATTAGGAAGAGGCTGCAGTGTGTCTGTGATTGGGTGAGTGTTAGGACATGGATGCAGTGTGTGTGTGTATTAGAAAGAGGATGCAGTGTGTGTGTATTAGAAAGAGGTTGCAGTGTGTGTGTATTAGGAAGAGGATGCAGTGTGTGTGTATATTAGGAAGAGGATGCAGTGTGAGTGTGTATTAGGAAGAGGATGCAGTGTGTGTATTATTAGGAAGAGGATGCAGTGTGTATATTATTAGGAAAAGGATGCAGTGTGTGTGTGTATTAGGAAGAGGATGCAATGTGTGTATTATTAGGAAGAGGATGCAGTGTGTGTGTGTATTAGAAAGAGGATGCTGTGTGTATTAGAAAGAGGATGCAGTGTGTCTGTGATTGGGTGAGTATTAGGACATGGATGCAGTGTGAGTGTGTATTAGGAAGAGGATATAGGATGTGTGTGTGTATATGTGTTATTTGGAAGTGGATGCACGGTGTGTGTATCTTATTTGGAAGAGGATGCAGTGTGTGTGTGCCTGTGTGTTATTTTGAAGTGCATGCACTGAAAGGACTTGTCCCTCCACCTGAGGGTATCAATGTTCCATGCAATATATTCCATCAGGAATATAGCGTCTCATCGTACATTGTATTAGGACGGGGATGCACCATGTGTTTATTATTTGGAATAGGATGCCGTGTGTGTGTGTGTATTAGGAGGAGGATGCAGTGTGTGTGTGATTGGGTATGTGTTAGGAGAAGGCTGCAGTGTGTGTGTGTATTTGGAAGAGGATGCAGTGCGTGTATTATTAGGAAGAGGGTGCAGTGTGTATTATTAGGAAGTGGCTGCAGTGTGTGTGTGTATTAGGAAGAGGATGGAGTGTGTGCGTGTATTAGGAAGAGGATGGAGTGTGTGCGTGTATTAGGAAGAGGATGGAGTGTGTTGTGTGCGTGTATTAGGAAGAGGATGCAGTGTGTGCGTGTATTAGGAAGAGGATGCAGTGTGTGCGTGTATTAGGAAGAGGATGCAGTGTGTGCGTGTATTAGGAAGAGGATGCAGTGTGTGCGTGTATTAGGAAGAGGATGCAGTGTGTGCGTGTATTAGGAAGAGGATTCAGTGTGTGCGTGTATTAGAAAGAGGATGCAGTGTATCTGTGATTGGGTATGTGTTAGGAGAAGGCTGCAGTGTGTGTATTTGGAAGAGGATGCAGTGCGTGTATTATTAGGAAGAGGATGCAGTGTGTATTATTAGGAAGTGGCTGCAGTGTGTGTGTGTATTAGGAAGAGGATACAGTGTGTGTATTATGAGGAAGAGGATGCAGTGTGTGTGTGTATTAGGAAGAGGATGCAGTGTATTAGGAAGAGGATGCAGTGTATTAGGAAGAGGATGCAGTGTGTGCGTGTATTAGGAAGAGGATGCAGTGTGTGCGTGTATTAGGAAGAGGATGCAGTGTGTGCGTGTATTAGGAAGAGGATGCAGTGTGTGCGTGTATTAGGAAGAGGATGCAGTGTGTGCGTGTATTAGGAAGAGGATGCAGTGTGTGTGTGTGTGTGTGTGTATTCGGTAATTGATGCCGTCTGTGTGTGTGTGTATTCAGTAATTGATGCCGTCTATGTGTGTGCGTACATGCGTTATTAGGAAGTAGATGCACAGTGTGCGTGTATCCTTAAGAAGAGGATGCAGTCTGCATGTGTATTAGGAGGAGGATGCAGTGTGTGTGTATTAGAAACAGGATCATGGTGTGGCTGTATGTTGGGAAAAAATGCACTGTGTGTATATGAGGAAGTGAATGCAGAATGTATTATTAGTAACTGGATGCAGTGTGTATTATTAGGAAGAGGATGCAGCGTGTGTATTATTAGGAAGAGGATGCAGCGTGTGTATTATTGGGATGAGGATGCAGTGCGTGTATTATTGAGATGAGGAAGCTGTGTGTGTATTATTTGGAAGAAGATGCAGTGTGTGCATTATTAGGAAGAGGATACAGTGTGTATTATTAGGAAGAGGATGCAGTGCGTGCATTATTAGGAAGAGGATGCAGTGTGTGTATTATGAGGAAGAGGACGCAGTATGTGTTAGCGTATTAGGAAGAGGATGCAGTGTGCATGTTTTATTAGGAAGAGTATGCTGTGTGTGTATTAGGGAGAAGATGCAGTGTGTGTATTATTAGGAAGCGGATGCAGTGCATGTATTATTAGGAAGGGCATGCAGTGTGTCTATTAGAAAGAGGATGCAGTGTATCTGTGATTGGGTATGTGTTAGGAGAAGGCTGCAGTGTGTGTATTTGGAAGAGGATGCAGTGCGTGTATTATTAGGAAGAGGATGCAGTGTGTATTATTAGGAAGTGGCTGCAGTGTGTGTGTGTATTAGGAAGAGGATACAGTGTGTGTATTCTGAGGAAGAGGATGCAGTGTGTGTGTGTATTAGGAAGAGGATGCAGTGTATTAGGAAGAGGATGCAGTGTGTGTGTGTATTAGGAAGAGGATGCAGTGTGTGTGTGTATTAGGAAGAGGATGCAGTGTGCGTATTATTAGGAAGAGGATGCAGTGTGCGTATTATTAGGAAGAGGATGCAGTGTGTGTATTATTAGGAAGAGGATGCAGTGTGTGTATTATTAGGAAGAGGATGCAGTGTGTGCGTGTATTAGGAAGAGGATGCAGTGTGTGCGTGTATTAGGAAGAGGATGCAGTGTGTGCGTGTATTAGGAAGAGGATGCAGTGTGTGCGTGTATTAGGAAGAGGATGCAGTGTGTGCGTGTATTAGGAAGAGGATGCAGTGTGTGCGTGTATTAGGAAGAGGATGCAGTGTGTGCGTGTATTAGGAAGAGGATGCAGTGTGTGCGTGTATTAGGAAGAGGATGCAGTATGTGCGGGTATTAGGAAGAGGATGCAGTGTGTGCGTGTATTAGGAAGAGGATGCAGTGTGTGCGTGTATTAGGAAGAGGATGCAGTGTGTGCGTGTATTAGGAAGAGGATGCAGTGTGTGCGTGTATTAGGAAGAGGATGCAGTGTGTGCGTCTATTAGGAAGAGGATGCTGTGTGTGCGTGTATTAGGAAGAGGATGCAGTGTGTGCGTGTATTAGGAAGAGGATGCAGTGTGTGCGTGTATTAGGAAGAGGATGCAGTGTGTGCGTCTATTAGGAAGAGGATGCTGTGTGTGCGTGTATTAGGAAGAGGATGCAGTGTGTGCGTGTATTAGGAAGAGGATGCAGTGTGTGCGTGTATTAGGAAGAGGATGCTGTGTGTGCGTGTATTAGGAAGAGGATGCAGTGTGTGCGTGTATTAGGAAGAGGATGCAGTGTGTGTGTGTGTATTCGGTAATTGATGCCGTCTCTGTGTTTGTGTGTATTCAGTAATTGATGCCGTCTATGTGTGTGTGTACATGCATTTTTAGGAAGTAGATGCATGGTGTGTGTGTATCCTTAAGAAGAGGATGCAGTCTGCATGTGTATTAGGAGGAGGATGCAGTGTGTGTGTATTAGAAACAGGATCATGGTGTGGGTGTATGTTAGGAATAATTGCACTGTGTGTATATGAGGAATTGAATGCAGAATGTATTATTAGTAACGGGATGCAATTATTAGGAAGAGGATGCAGTGTGTGTATTATTAGGAAGAGGATGCAGTGTGTGTATTATTGGGATGAGGATGCAGTACGTGTATTATTGGGATGAGGATGCTGTGTGTTTATTATTTGGAAGAAGATGCAGTGTGTGTATTATTAGGAAGAGGATGCAGTGTGTGTATTAGGAAGAGGATGCAATTTGTGTATTATTAGGAAGAGGATGCAGTGTGTGTATTATGAGGAAGAGGATGCAGTATGTGTTAGCGTATTAGGAAGAGGATGCAGTGTGCATGTTTTATTAGGAAGAGTATGCTGTGTGTGTATTATTAGGAAGAGGATGCAGTGTGTGTATTATTAGGAAGAGGATGCAGTGCGTGTATTATTAGGAAGGGCATGTAGAGTGTCTATTAGAAAGAGGATGCAGCGTGTCTGTGATTGGGTATGTGTTAGGAGAAGGCTGCAGTGTGTGTGTGTATTTGGAAGAGGATGCAGTGCGTGTATTATTAGGAAGAGGATGCAGTGTGTATTAGGAAGTGGCTGCAGTGTGTGTGTGTATTAGGAAGAGGATGCAGTGTGTGTGTATTATGAGGAAGAGGATGCAGTGTGTGTGTGTATTAGGAAGAGGATGCAGTGTGTGTGTGTATTAGGAAGAGGATGCAGTGTGTCTGTGTATTATAAAGAGGATACAGTGTGTGTGTGTATTAGGAAGCGGATGCAGTGTGTGTATTATTAGGAAGAGGATGCAGTGTGTGTATTATTAGGAAGAGGATGCAGTGTGTGTATTATTAGTAAGAGGATGCAGTGTGTATTATTAGGAAGAGGATGCTGTGTGTGTATTATTAGGAAGAGGATGCAGTGTGTATATTATTAGGAAAAGGATGCAGTGTGTGTGTGTATTAGGAAGAGGATGCAATGTGTGTATTATTAGGAAGAGGATGCAGTGTGTGTGTGTATTAGAAAGAGGATGCTGTGTGTATTAGAAAGAGGATGCAGTGTGTCTGTGATTGGGTGAGTATTAGGACATGGATGCAGTGTGAGTGTGTATTAGGAAGAGGATATAGGATGTGTGTGTGTATATGTGTTATTTGGAAGTGGATGCACGGTGTGTGTATCTTATTTGGAAGAGGATGCAGTGTGTGTGTGCCTGTGTGTTATTTTGAAGTGCATGCACTGAAAGGACTTGTCCCTCCACCTGAGGGTATCAATGTTCCATGCAATATATTCCATCAGGAATATAGCGTCTCATCGTACATTGTATTAGGACGGGGATGCACCATGTGTTTATTATTTGGAATAGGATGCCGTGTGTGTGTGTGTATTAGGAGGAGGATGCAGTGTGTGTGTGATTGGGTATGTGTTAGGAGAAGGCTGCAGTGTGTGTGTGTATTTGGAAGAGGATGCAGTGCGTGTATTATTAGGAGGAGGGTGCAGTGTGTATTATTAGGAAGTGGCTGCAGTGTGTGTGTGTATTAGGAAGAGGATGGAGTGTGTGCGTGTATTAGGAAGAGGATGGAGTGTGTGCGTGTATTAGGAAGAGGATGCAGTGTGTGCGTGTATTAGGAAGAGGATGCAGTGTGTGCGTGTATTAGGAAGAGGATGCAGTGTGTGCGTGTATTAGGAAGAGGATGCAGTGTGTGCGTGTGTATTAGGAAGAGGATGCAGTGTGTGTGTGTATTAGGAAGAGAATGCAGTGTGTGTGTTTATTAGGAACAGGATGCAGTGTGTGTGTGTATGAGGAAGAGGATGCAGTGTGTGTGTGTATGAGGAAGAGGATGCAGTGTGTGTGTGTATTAGGAAGAGGATGCAGTGTGTGTGTGTGTATTAGGAAGAGGATGCAGTGTGTGTGTGTATTAGGAAGAGGATACAGTGTGTGTGTGTATTAGAAAGAGGATGCAGTGTGTGTATTAGAAAGAGGATGCAGTGTGTGTGTGTTAGTAAGAGGATGCAGTGGTGTGTATATTAGGAAGAGGATGCAGTGTGAGTGTGTATTAGGAAGAGGATGCAGTGTGTGTGTGTATTAGAAAGAGGATGCAGTGTGTGTGTGTATTAGAAAGAGGATGCAGTGTGTGTGTGTATTAGAAAGAGGATGCAGTGTGTGTGTGTATTAGAAGGAGGATGCAGTGTGTGTATGTATTAGAAAGAGGTTGCAGTGTGTGTGTATATTAGGAAGAGGCTGCAGTGTGTCTGTGATTGGGTGAGTGTTAGGACATGGATGCAGTGTGTGTGTGTATTAGAAAGAGGATGCAGTGTGTGTGTGTATTAGGAAGAGGATGCAATGTGTGTATTATTAGGAAGAGGATGCAGTGTGTGTGTGTATTAGAAAGAGGATGCTGTGTGTATTAGAAAGAGGATGCAGTGTGTCTGTGATTGGGTGAGTATTAGGACATGGATGCAGTGTGAGTGTGTATTAGGAAGAGGATATAGGATGTGTGTGTGTATATGTGTTATTTGGAAGTGGATGCACGGTGTGTGTATCTTATTTGGAAGAGGATGCAGTGTGTGTGTGCCTGTGTGTTATTTTGAAGTGCATGCACTGAAAGGACTTGTCCCTCCACCTGAGGGTATCAATGTTCCATGCAATATATTCCATCAGGAATATAGCGTCTCATCGTACATTGTATTAGGACGGGGATGCACCATGTGTTTATTATTTGGAATAGGATGCCGTGCGTGTGTGTGTATTAGGAGGAGGATGCAGTGTGTGTGTGATTGTTAGGAGAAGGCTGCAGTGTGTGTGTGTATTTGGAAGAGGATGCAGTGCGTGTATTATTAGGAAGAGGGTGCAGTGTGTATTATTAGGAAGTGGCTGCAGTGTGTGTGTGTATTAGGAAGAGGATGGAGTGTGTGCGTGTATTAGGAAGAGGATGCAGTGTGTGCGTGTATTAGGAAGAGGATGCAGTGTGTGCGTGTATTAGGAAGAGGATGCAGTGTGTGCGTGTATTAGGAAGAGGATGCAGTGTGTGCGTGTATTAGGAAGAGGATGCAGTGTGTGCGTGTGTATTAGGAAGAGGATGCAGTGTGTGTGTGTATTAGGAAGAGAATGCAGTGTGTGTGTGTATTAGGAACAGGATGCAGTGTGTGTGTGTATGAGGAAGAGGATGCAGTGTGTGTGTGTATGAGGAAGAGGATGCAGTGTGTGTGTGTATTAGGAAGAGGATGCAGTGTGTGTGTGTGTATTAGGAAGAGGATGCAGTGTGTGTGTGTATTAGGAAGAGGATACAGTGTGTGTGTGTATTAGAAAGAGGATGCAGTGTGTGTATTAGAAAGAGGATGCAGTGTGTGTGTGTTAGTAAGAGGATGCAGTGGTGTGTATATTAGGAAGAGGATGCAGTGTGAGTGTGTATTAGGAAGAGGATGTAGTGTGTGTGTGTATTAGAAAGAGGATGCAGTGTGTGTGTGTATTAGAAAGAGGATGCAGTGTGTGTGTGTATTAGAAAGAGGATGCAGTGTGTGTGTGTATTAGAAGGAGGATGCAGTGTGTGTATGTATTAGAAAGAGGTTGCAGTGTGTGTGTATATTAGGAAGAGGCTGCAGTGTGTCTGTGATTGGGTGAGTGTTAGGACATGGATGCAGTGTGTGTGTGTATTAGAAAGAGGATGCAGTGTGTGTGTGTATTAGAAAGAGGATGCAGTGTGTGTGTATTAGAAAGAGGAGGCAGTGTGTGTGTATATTAGGAAGAGGATGCAGTGTGAGTGTGTATTAGGAAGAGGATGCAGTGTGTGTATTATTAGGAAGAGGATGCAATGTGTGTATTATTAGGAAAAGGATGCAGTTTGTGAGTGTGTATTAGGAAGAGGATGCAGTGTGTATATTATTAGGAAAAGGATGCAGTGTGTGTGTGTATTAGAAGGAGGATGCAGTGTGTCTGTGATTGGGTGAGTATTAGGACATGGATGCAGTGTGAGTGTGTATTAGGAAGAGGATATAGGATGTGTGTGTGTATATGTGTTATTTGGAAGTGGATGCACGGTGTGTGTATCTTATTTGGAAGAGGATGCAGTGTGTGTGTGCCTGTGTGTTATTTTGAAGTGCATGCACTGAAAGGACCTGTCGCTCCACCTGAGGGTATCAATGTTCCATGCAATATATTCCATCAGGAATATAGCATCTCATCGTACATTGTATTAGGACGGGGATGCACCATGTGTTTATTATTTGGAATAGGATGCCATGTGTGTGTGTGTATTAGGAGGAGGATGCAGTGTGTGTGTGATTGGGTATGTGTTAGGAGAAGGCTGCAGTGTGTGTGTGTATTTGGAAGAGGATGCAGTGCGTGTATTATTAGGAAGAGGGTGCAGTGTGTATTATTAGGAAGTGGCTGCAGTGTGTGTGTGTATAAGGAAGAGGATACAGTGTGTGTATTATGAGGAAGAGGATGGTGTGTGTATTAGGAAGAGGATGCAGTGTGTGTGTGTATTAGGAAGAGGATGCAGTGTGTGTGTGTGTATTAGGAAGAGGATGCAGTGTGTGTGTGTATTAGGAAGAGGATGCAGTGTGTGTGTGTATTAGGAGGAGGATGCAGTGTGTGTGTATTAGGAAGAGGATGCAGTGTGCGTGTGTATTAGGAAGAGGATACAGTGTGTGTGTGTATTAGGAAGAGGATGCAGTGTGTGTGTGTATTAGGAAGAGGATACAGTGGGTGTGTGTATTAGGAAGAGGATGCAGTGTGTGTATTATTAGGAAGAGGATGCAGTGTGTGTATTATTAGGAAGAGGGTGCAGTGTGTGTATTATTAGGAAGAGGATGCAGTGTGTTTATTATTAGGAAAAGGATGCAGTGTGTGTGTGTATTAGGAAGAGGATGCAATGTGTATATTATTAGGAAGAGGATGCAGTGTGTGTGTGTATTAGGAAGAGGATGCAGTGTGTATTAGGAAGAGGATGCAGTGTGTATTAGGAAGAGGATGCAGTGTGTATTAGGAAGAGGATGCAGTGTGTATTAGGAAGAGGATGCAGTGTGTATTATTGGGAAGAGGATGCAGTGTGTATTATTTGGATGAGGATGCAGTGTGTATTATTAGGAAGAGGATGCAGTGTGTATTATTAGGAAGAGGATGCAGTGTGTATTATTAGGAAGAGGATGCAGTGTATTATTAGGAAGAGGATGCTGTGTGTGTATTATTAGGAAGAGGATGCAGTGTGTGTATTATTAGGAAGAGGATGCAGTGTGTGTATTATTAGGAAGAGGATGCAGTGTGTGTATTATTAGGAAGAGGATGCAGCGTGCATGTGTATTATTAGGAAGAGGATGCAGCGTACGTGTGTTTATTTAGAAGAGGGTGCAGTTTGTGTATTATTCGGAAGGGGATGCAGTGGGTAGTGTCTTATGAACAAGATGCAGTGTGTGTATTAGGAAGAGGATGCAGTGTGTGTGTGTATATTAGAAAGAGGATGCAGTGTGTGTGTGTATTAGAAAGAGGATGCTGTGTGTGTGTATTAGGAAGAGGATGCAGTGTGTGTGTATTAGGAAGAGGATGCAGTGTGTGTGTGTATTAGAAGGAGGATGCAGTGTGTGTGTGTATTAGGAAGGGGTTGCAGTGTGCGTGTATTAGGAAGAGGGTTCAATGTGTGTCTGTGTATTAGGCAGACGATGCAGTGTGTGCGTGTATTAGGAAGAGGATGCAGTGTGTGTGTATTAGGAAGAGGATGCAGTATGTGTGTGTATTAGAAGGAGGATGCAGTGTGTGTGTGTATTAGGAAGGGGTTGCAGTGTGCGTGTATTAGGAAGAGGGTTCAATGTGTGTCTGTGTATTAGGCAGACGATGCAGTGTGTGCGTGTATTAGGAAGAGGATGCAGTGTGTGCGTGTATTAGGAAGAGGTTGCAGTGTGTGCGTGTATTAGGAAGAGGATGCAGTGTGTGCGTGTATTAGGAAGAGGATGCAGTGTGTGCGTGTATTAGGAAGAGGATGCAGTGTGTGCGTGTATTAGGAAGAGGATGCAGTGTGTGCGTGTATTAGGAAGAGGATGCAGTATGTGCGTGTATTAGGAAGAGGATGCAGTGTGTGCGTGTATTAGGAAGAGGATGCAGTGTGTGCGTGTATTAGGAAGAGGATGCAGTGTGTGCGTGTATCAGGAAGAGGATACAGTGTGTGCGTGTATAAGGAAGAGGATGCAGTGTGTGCGTGTATTAGGAAGAGGATGCAGTGTGTGCGTGTATTAGGAAGAGGATGCAGTGTGTGCGTGTATTAGGAAGAGGATGCAGTGTGTGCGTGTATTAGGAAGAGGATGCAGTGTGTGCGTGTATTAGGAAGAGGATGCAGTGTGTGCGTGTATTAGGAAGAGGATGCAGTGTGTGTGTGTGTATTTGGTAATTGATGCCATCTGTGTGTGTGTGTGTACATGCGTTATTAGGAGGTAGATGCACGGTGTGTGTGTATCCTTAAGAAGAGGATGCAGTCTGCATGTGTATTAGGAGGAGGATGCAGTGTGTGTGTATTAGAAACAGGATCATGGTGTGAGTGTATATTAGGAAAAAATGCACTGTGTGTATATGAGGAAGTGAATGCAGAATGTATTGTTAGTAACGGGATGCAATGTGTGTATTATTAGGAAGAGGATGCAGTGTGTGTATTATTAGGAAGAGGATGCAGTGTGTGTATTATTAGGAAGAGGATGCAGTGTGTGTATTATTAGTAAAAGGATGCAGTGTGTGTGTGTATTAGGAAGAGGATGCAATGAGTGTATTATTAGGAAGAGGATGCAGTGTGTGTATTATTAGGAAGAGGATGCAGTGTGTATTATTAGGAAGAGGATGCAGTGTGTATTATTAGGAAGAGGATGCAGTGTGTATTATTAGGAAGAGGATGCAGTGTGTATTATTAGGAAGAGGATGCAGTGTGTATTATTAGGAAGAGGATGCAGTGTGTATTATTAGGAAGAGGATGCAGTGTGTATTATTAGGAAGAGGATGCAGTGTGTATTATTAGGAAGAGGATCTGTGTGTGTATTATTAGGAAGAGGATGCTGTGTGTGTGTATTAGGAAGAGGATGCTGTGTGTGTATTAGGAAGAGGATGCTGTGTGTGTATTAGGAAGAGGATGCTGTGTGTGTATTAGGAAGAGGATGCAGTGTGTATTAGGAAGAGGATGCAGCGTGCATGTGTATTATTAGGAAGAGGATGCAGCGTATGTGTGTTTATTTAGAAGAGGGTGCAGTTTGTGTATTATTCGGAAGGGGATGCAGTGTGTAGTGTCTTATGAACAAGATGCAGTGTGTGTATTAGGAAGAAGATGCAGTGTGTGTGTGTGTGTGTATATTAGAAAGAGGATGCAGTGTGTGTGTGTATTAGAAAGAGGATGCAGTGTGTGTGTGTATTAGGAAGAGGATGCAGTGTGTGTGTATTAGAAAGAGGATGCAGTGTGTGTATTATTAGGAAGAGGATGCAGTGTGTGTATTATTAGGAAGAGGATGCAGTGTGTGTATTAGGAAGAGGATGCAGCGTGCGTGTGTTTATTTAGAAGAGGGAGCAGTTTGTGTATATTAGGAAGAGGCTGCAGTGTGTCTGTGATTGGGTGAGTGTTAGGACATGGATGCAGTGTGTGTGCCTATTAGAAAGAGGATGCAGTGCGTGTGTATTAGAAAGAGGATGCAGTGCGTGTGTATTAGAAAGAGGATGCAGTGTGTGTGTATTAGAAAGAGGATGCAGTGTGTGTGTTTTAGGAAGAGGATGCAGTGTGTGTGTATATTAGGAAGAGGATGCAGTGTGTGTGTATGTTAGGAAGAGGATGCAGTGTGAGTGTATATGAGGAAGAGGATGCAGTGTGAGTGTATATTAGGAAGAGGATGTAGTGTGTGTGTGTGTATTAGAAAGAGGATGCAGTGTGTGTATGTATTAGAAAGAGGTTGCAGTGTGTGTGTATATTAGGAAGAGGCTGCAGTGTATATTATTAGGAAGAGGATTCAATGTGTGTATTATTAGGAAAAGGATGCAGTGTGTGTGTGTATTAGGAAGAGGATGCAGTGTGTGTATTATTAGGAAGAGGATGCAGTGTGTGTATTATTAGGAAGAGGATTCAATGTGTGTATTATTAGGAAAAGGATGCAGTGTGTGTGTGTATTAGGAAGAGGATGCAGTGTGTGCATTATTAGGAAGAGAATGCAGCGTGCGTGTGTATTACTAGGAAGAGGATGCAGCGTGCGTGTGTTTTTTTAGAAGAGGGTGCAGTTTGTGTATTATTCGGAAGGGGATGCAGTGTGTAGTGTCTTATGAACAAGATGCAGTGTGTGTATTAGGAAGAGGATGCAGTGTGTGTGTGTGTATTAGAAAGAGGATGCGGTTTGTGTGTGTATTAGAAAGAGGATGCAGTGTGTGTGTGTGTATTAGAAGGAGGTTGCAGTGTGTGTATATTAGGAAGAGGCTGCAGTGTGTCTGTGATTGGGTGAGTGTTAGGACATGGATGCAGTGTGTGTATGTATTAGAAAGAGGTTGCAGTGTGTGTGTATATTAGGAAGAGGCTGCAGTGTGTCTGTGATTGGGTGAGTGTTAGGACATGGATGCAGTGTGTGTGTGTATTAGAAAGAGGATGCAGTGTGTGTGTGTATTAGAAAGAGGATGCAGTGTGTGTGTATTAGAAAGAGGATGCAGTGTGTGTGTGTATTCGGTAATTGATGCCGTCTCTGTGTGTGTGTGTATTCAGTAATTGATGCCGTCTATGTGTGTGTGTACATGCATTATTAGGAAGTAGATGCATGGTGTGTGTGTATCCTTAAGAAGAGGATGCAGTCTGCATGTGTATTAGGAGGAGGATGCAGTGTGTGTGTATTAGAAACAGGATCATGGTGTGGGTGTATGTTAGGAAAAATTGCAGTGTGTGTATATGAGGAATTGAATGCAGAATGTATTATTAGTAACGGGATGCAATTATTAGGAAGAGGATGCAGTGTGTGTATTATTAGGAAGAGGATGCAGTGTGTGTATTATTGGGATGAGGATGCAGTACGTGTATTATTGGGATGAGGATGCTGTGTGTTTATTATTTGGAAGAAGATGCAGTGTGTGTATTATTAGGAAGAGGATGCAGTGTGTGTATTAGGAAGAGGATGCAATTTGTGTATTATTAGGAAGAGGATGCAGTGTGTGTATTATGAGGAAGAGGATGCAGTATGTGTTAGCGTATTAGGAAGAGGATGCAGTGTGCATGTTTTATTAGGAAGAGTATGCTGTGTGTGTATTATTAGGAAGAGGATGCAGTGTGTGTATTATTAGGAAGAGGATGCAGTGCGTGTATTATTAGGAAGGGCATGTAGAGTGTCTATTAGAAAGAGGATGCAGCGTGTCTGTGATTGGGTATGTGTTAGGAGAAGGCTGCAGTGTGTGTGTGTATTTGGAAGAGGATGCAGTGCGTGTATTATTAGGAAGAGGATGCAGTGTGTATTAGGAAGTGGCTGCAGTGTGTGTGTGTATTAGGAAGAGGATGCAGTATGTGTGTATTATGAGGAAGAGGATGCAGTGTGTGTGTGTATTAGGAAGAGGATGCAGTGTGTGTGTGTATTAGGAAGAGGATGCAGTGTGTCTGTGTATTATAAAGAGGATACAGTGTGTGTGTGTATTAGGAAGCGGATGCAGTGTGTGTATTATTAGGAAGAGGATGCAGTGTGTGTATTATTAGGAAGAGGATGCAGTGTGTGTATTATTAGTAAGAGGATGCAGTGTGTATTATTAGGAAGAGGATGCTGTGTGTGTATTATTAGGAAGAGGATGCAGTGTGTATATTATTAGGAAAAGGATGCAGTGTGTGTGTGTATTAGGAAGAGGATGCAATGTGTGTATTATTAGGAAGAGGATGCAGTGTGTGTGTGTATTAGAAAGAGGATGCTGTGTGTATTAGAAAGAGGATGCAGTGTGTCTGTGATTGGGTGAGTATTAGGACATGGATGCAGTGTGAGTGTGTATTAGGAAGAGGATATAGGATGTGTGTGTGTATATGTGTTATTTGGAAGTGGATGCACGGTGTGTGTATCTTATTTGGAAGAGGATGCAGTGTGTGTGTGCCTGTGTGTTATTTTGAAGTGCATGCACTGAAAGGACTTGTCCCTCCACCTGAGGGTATCAATGTTCCATGCAATATATTCCATCAGGAATATAGCGTCTCATCGTACATTGTATTAGGACGGGGATGCACCATGTGTTTATTATTTGGAATAGGATGCCGTGTGTGTGTGTGTATTAGGAGGAGGATGCAGTGTGTGTGTGATTGGGTATGTGTTAGGAGAAGGCTGAAGTGTGTGTGTGTATTTGGAAGAGGATGCAGTGCGTGTATTATTAGGAAGAGGGTGCAGTGTGTATTATTAGGAAGTGGCTGCAGTGTGTGTGTGTATTAGGAAGAGGATGGAGTGTGTGCGTGTATTAGGAAGAGGATGGAGTGTGTGCGTGTATTAGGAAGAGGATGCAGTGTGTGCGTGTATTAGGAAGAGGATGCAGTGTGTGCGTGTATTAGGAAGAGGATGCAGTGTGTGCGTGTATTAGGAAGAGGATGCAGTGTGTGCGTGTATTAGGAAGAGGATGCAGTGTGTGCGTGTGTATTAGGAAGAGGATGCAGTGTGTGTGTGTATTAGGAAGAGAATGCAGTGTGTGTGTTTATTAAGAACAGGATGCAGTGTGTGTGTGTATGAGGAAGAGGATGCAGTGTGTGTGTGTATGAGGAAGAGGATGCAGTGTGTGTGTGTATTAGGAAGAGGATGCAGTGTGTGTGTGTGTATTAGGAAGAGGATGCAGTGTGTGTGTGTATTAGGAAGAGGATACAGTGTGTGTGTGTATTAGAAAGAGGATGCAGTGTGTGTATTAGAAAGAGGATGCAGTGTGTGTGTGTTAGTAAGAGGATGCAGTGGTGTGTATATTAGGAAGAGGATGCAGTGTGAGTGTGTATTAGGAAGAGGATGCAGTGTGTGTGTGTATTAGAAAGAGGATGCAGTGTGTGTGTGTATTAGAAAGAGGATGCAGTGTGTGTGTGTATTAGAAGGAGGATGCAGTGTGTGTATGTATTAGAAAGAGGTTGCAGTGTGTGTGTATATTAGGAAGAGGCTGCAGTGTGTCTGTGATTGGGTGAGTGTTAGGACATGGATGCAGTGTGTGTGTGTATTAGAAAGAGGATGCAGTGTGTGTGTGTATTAGGAAGAGGATGCAATGTGTGTATTATTAGGAAGAGGATGCAGTGTGTGTGTGTATTAGAAAGAGGATGCTGTGTGTATTAGAAAGAGGATGCAATGTGTCTGTGATTGGGTGAGTATTAGGACATGGATGCAGTGTGAGTGTGTATTAGGAAGAGGATATAGGATGTGTGTGTGTATATGTGTTATTTGGAAGTGGATGCACGGTGTGTGTATCTTATTTGGAAGAGGATGCAGTGTGTGTGTGCCTGTGTGTTATTTTGAAGTGCATGCACTGAAAGGACTTGTCCCTCCACCTGAGGGTATCAATGTTCCATGCAATATATTCCATCAGGAATATAGCGTCTCATCGTACATTGTATTAGGACGGGGATGCACCATGTGTTTATTATTTGGAATAGGATGCCGTGTGTGTGTGTGTATTAGGAGGAGGATGCAGTGTGTGTGTGATTGGGTATGTGTTAGGAGAAGGCTGCAGTGTGTGTGTGTATTTGGAAGAGGATGCAGTGCGTGTATTATTAGGAAGAGGGTGCAGTGTGTATTATTAGGAAGTGGCTGCAGTGTGTGTGTGTATTAGGAAGAGGATGGAGTGTGTGCGTGTATTAGGAAGAGGATGCAGTGTGTGCGTGTATTAGGAAGAGGATGCAGTGTGTGCGTGTATTAGGAAGAGGATGCAGTGTGTGCGTGTATTAGGAAGAGGATGCAGTGTGTGTGTGTATTAGGAAGAGGATGCAGTGTGTGTGTGTGTATTAGGAAGAGGATGCAGTGTGTGTGTGTATTAGGAAGAGGATACAGTGTGTGTGTGTATTAGAAAGAGGATGCAGTGTGTGTATTAGAAAGAGGATGCAGTGTGTGTGTGTTAGTAAGAGGATGCAGTGGTGTGTATATTAGGAAGAGGATGCAGTGTGAGTGTGTATTAGGAAGAGGATGCAGTGTGTGTGTGTATTAGAAAGAGGATGCAGTGTGTGTGTGTATTAGAAAGAGGATGCAGTGTGTGTGTGTATTAGAAAGAGGATGCAGTGTGTGTGTGTATTAGAAGGAGGATGCAGTGTGTGTATGTATTAGAAAGAGGTTGCAGTGTGTGTGTATATTAGGAAGAGGCTGCAGTGTGTCTGTGATTGGGTGAGTGTTAGGACATGGATGCAGTGTGTGTGTGTATTAGAAAGAGGATGCAGTGTGTGTGTGTATTAGAAAGAGGATGCAGTGTGTGTGTATTAGAACGAGGAGGCAGTGTGTGTGTATATTAGGAAGAGGATGCAGTGTGAGTGTGTATTAGGAAGAGGATGCAGTGTGTGTATTATTAGGAAGAGGATGCAATGTGTGTATTATTAGGAAAAGGATGCAGTTTGTGAGTGTGTATTAGGAAGAGGATGCAGTGTGTATATTATTAGGAAAAGGATGCAGTGTGTGTGTGTATTAGGAAGAGGATGCAATGTGTGTATTATTAGGAAGAGGATGCAGTGTGTGTGTGTATTAGAAGGAGGATGCAGTGTGTCTGTGATTGGGTGAGTATTAGGACATGGATGCAGTGTGAGTGTGTATTAGGAAGAGGATATAGGATGTGTGTGTGTATATGTGTTATTTGGAAGTGGATGCACGGTGTGTGTATCTTATTTGGAAGAGGATGCAGTGTGTGTGTGCCTGTGTGTTATTTTGAAGTGCATGCACTGAAAGGACCTGTCGCTCCACCTGAGGGTATCAATGTTCCATGCAATATATTCCATCAGGAATATAGCATCTCATCGTACATTGTATTAGGACGGGGATGCACCATGTGTTTATTATTTGGAATAGGATGCCATGTGTGTGTGTGTATTAGGAGGAGGATGCAGTGTGTGTGTGATTGGGTATGTGTTAGGAGAAGGCTGCAGTGTGTGTGTGTATTTGGAAGAGGATGCAGTGCGTGTATTATTAGGAAGAGGGTGCAGTGTGTATTATTAGGAAGTGGCTGCAGTGTGTGTGTGTATAAGGAAGAGGATACAGTGTGTGTATTATGAGGAAGAGGATGGTGTGTGTATTAGGAAGAGGATGCAGTGTGTGTGTGTATTAGGAAGAGGATGCAGTGTGTGTGTGTGTATTAGGAAGAGGATGCAGTGTGTGTGTGTATTAGGAAGAGGATGCAGTGTGTGTGTGTATTAGGAGGAGGATGCAGTGTGTGTGTGTATTAGGAAGAGGATGCAGTGTGCGTGTGTATTAGGAAGAGGATACAGTGTGTGTGTGTATTAGGAAGAGGATGCAGTGTGTGTGTGTATTAGGAAGAGGATACAGTGGGTGTGTGTATTAGTAAGAGGATGCAGTGTGTGTATTATTAGGAAGAGGATGCAGTGTGTGTATTATTAGGAAGAGGGTGCAGTGTGTGTATTATTAGGAAGAGGATGCAGTGTGTTTATTATTAGGAAAAGGATGCAGTGTGTGTGTGTATTAGGAAGAGGATGCAATGTGTATATTATTAGGAAGAGGATGCAGTGTGTGTGTGTATTAGGAAGAGGATGCAGTGTGTATTAGGAAGAGGATGCAGTGTGTATTAGGAAGAGGATGCAGTGTGTATTAGGAAGAGGATGCAGTGTGTATTATTGGGAAGAGGATGCAGTGTGTATTATTTGGATGAGGATGCAGTGTGTATTATTAGGAAGAGGATGCAGTGTGTATTATTAGGAAGAGGATGCAGTGTGTATTATTAGGAAGAGGATGCAGTGTGTATTATTAGGAAGAGGATGCAGTGTATTATTAGGAAGAGGATGCTGTGTGTGTATTATTAGGAAGAGGATGCAGTGTGTGTATTATTAGGAAGAGGATGCAGTGTGTGTATTATTAGGAAGAGGATGCAGTGTGTGTATTATTAGGAAGAGGATGCAGTGTGTGTATTATTAGGAAGAGGATGCAGCGTGCATGTGTATTATTAGGAAGAGGATGCAGCGTACGTGTGTTTATTTAGAAGAGGGTGCAGTTTGTGTATTATTCGGAAGGGGATGCAGTGGGTAGTGTCTTATGAACAAGATGCAGTGTGTGTATTAGGAAGAGGATGCAGTGTGTGTGTGTATATTAGAAAGAGGATGCAGTGTGTGTGTGTATTAGAAAGAGGATGCTGTGTGTGTGTATTAGGAAGAGGATGCAGTGTGTGTGTATTAGGAAGAGGATGCAGTGTGTGTGTGTATTAGAAGGAGGATGCAGTGTGTGTGTGTATTAGGAAGGGGTTGCAGTGTGCGTGTATTAGGAAGAGGGTTCAATGTGTGTCTGTGTATTAGGCAGACGATGCAGTGTGTGCGTGTATTAGGAAGAGGATGCAGTGTGTGTGTATTAGGAAGAGGATGCAGTGTGTGTGTGTATTAGAAGGAGGATGCAGTGTGTGTGTGTATTAGGAAGGGGTTGCAGTGTGCGTGTATTAGGAAGAGGGTTCAATGTGTGTCTGTGTATTAGGCAGACGATGCAGTGTGTGCGTGTATTAGGAAGAGGATGCAGTGTGTGCGTGTATTAGGAAGAGGTTGCAGTGTGTGCGTGTATTAGGAAGAGGATGCAGTGTGTGCGTGTATTAGGAAGAGGATGCAGTGTGTGCGTGTATTAGGAAGAGGATGCAGTGTGTGCGTGTATTAGGAAGAGGATGCAGTGTGTGCGTGTATTAGGAAGAGGATGCAGTATGTGCGTGTATTAGGAAGAGGATGCAGTGTGTGCGTGTATTAGGAAGAGGATGCAGTGTGTGCGTGTATTAGGAAGAGGATGCAGTGTGTGCGTGTATCAGGAAGAGGATACAGTGTGTGCGTGTATAAGGAAGAGGATGCAGTGTGTGCGTGTATTAGGAAGAGGATGCAGTGTGTGCGTGTATTAGGAAGAGGATGCAGTGTGTGCGTGTATTAGGAAGAGGATGCAGTGTGTGCGTGTATTAGGAAGAGGATGCAGTGTGTGCGTGTATTAGGAAGAGGAAGCAGTGTGTGTGTGTGTATTTGGTAATTGATGCCATCTGTGTGTGTGTGTGTACATGCGTTATTAGGAAGTAGATGCACGGTGTGTGTGTATCCTTAAGAAGAGGATGCAGTCTGCATGTGTATTAGGAGGAGGATGCAGTGTGTGTGTATTAGAAACAGGATCATGGTGTGAGTGTATATTAGGAAAAAATGCACTGTGTGTATATGAGGAAGTGAATGCAGAATGTATTATTAGTAACGGGATGCAATGTGTGTATTATTAGGAAGAGGATGCAGTGTGTGTATTATTAGGAAGAGGATGCAGTGTGTGTATTATTAGGAAGAGGATGCAGTGTGTGTATTATTAGGAAGAGGATGCAGTGTGTGTATTATTAGGAAGAGGATGCAGTGTGTGTATTATTAGGAAGAGGATGCAGTGTGTGTATTATTGGGATGAGGATGCAGTGTGTGTGTGTATTAGGAAGAGGATGCAGTGTGTGTATTATTAGGAAGAGGATGCAGTGTGTGTATTATTAGGAAGAGGATGCAGTGTGTGTATTATTAGGAAGAGGATGCAGTGTGTGTATTATTGGGATGAGGATGCAGTGTGTGTGTGTATTAGGAAGAGGATGCAGTGTGTGTATTATTAGGAAGAGGATGCAGTGTGTGTTTTATTGGGATGAGGATGCAGTGCGTGTATTATTGGGATGAGGTTGCAGGGTGTGTATTATTTGGAAGAAGATGCAGTGTGTGCATTATTAGGAAGAGGATGCAGTGTGTGTATTATGAGGAAGAGGATGCAGTATGTGTTAGCATATTAGGAAGAGGATGCAGTGTGCATGTTTTATTAGGAAGAGTATGCTGTGTGTGTATTATTAGGGAGAAGATGCAGTGTGTGTATTATTAGGGAGAAGATGCAGTGTGTATTATTAGGGAGAAGATGCAGTGTGTGTATTATTAGGAAGAGGATGCAGTGCGTGTGTATTTGGAAGAGGATGCAGTGAGTATTATTAGGAAGATGATGCAGTGTATTATTAGGAAGTGGCTGCAGTGTGTGTGTGTATTAGGAAGAGGATACAGTGTGTGTGTTATGAGGAAGAGGATGCAGTGTGTGTGTGTATTAGGAAGAGGATGCAGTGTGTGTGTGTATTAGAAAGAGGATGCAGTGTGTGTGTGTATTAGAAAGAGGATGCAGTGTGTGTGTGTATTAGAAAGAGGATGCAGTGTCTGTGTATTAGGAAAAGGATGCAGTGTGTGTATTATTAGGAAGAGGATGCAGTGTGTGTATTATTAGTAAAAGGATGCAGTGTGTGTGTGTATTAGGAAGAGGATGCAATGAGTGTATTATTAGGAAGAGGATGCAGTGTGTGTATTATTAGGAAGAGGATGCAGTGTGTATTATTAGGAAGAGGATGCAGTGTGTATTATTAGGAAGAGGACGCAGTGTGTATTATTAGGAAGAGGATGCAGTGTGTATTATTAGGAAGAGGATGCAGTGTGTATTATTAGGAAGAGGATGCAGTGTGTATTATTAGGAAGAGGATGCAGTGTGTATTATTAGGAAGAGGATCTGTGTGTGTATTATTAGGAAGAGGATGCTGTGTGTGTGTATTAGGAAGAGGATGCTGTGTGTGTATTAGGAAGAGGATGCTGTGTGTGTATTAGGAAGAGGATGCTGTGTGTGTATTAGGAAGAGGATGCAGTGTGTATTATTAGGAAGAGGATGCAGCGTGCATGTGTATTATTAGGAAGAGGATGCAGCGTATGTGTGTTTATTTAGAAGAGGGTGCAGTTTGTGTATTATTCGGAAGGGGATGCAGTGTGTAGTGTCTTATGAACAAGATGCAGTGTGTGTATTAGGAAGAAGATGCAGTGTGTGTGTGTGTGTGTGTATATTAGAAAGAGGATGCAGTGTGTGTGTGTATTAGAAAGAGGATGCAGTGTGTGTGTGTATTAGAAAGAGGATGCAGTGTGTGTGTGTATTAGGAAGAGGATGCAGTGTGTGTGTATTAGAAAGAGGATGCAGTGTGTGTATTATTAGGAAGAGGATGCAGTGTGTGTATTATTAGGAAGAGGATGCAGTGTGTGTATTAGGAAGAGGATGCAGCGTGCGTGTGTTTATTTAGAAGAGGGAGCAGTTTGTGTATATTAGGAAGAGGCTGCAGTGTGTCTGTGATTGGGTGAGTGTTAGGACATGGATGCAGTGTGTGTGCCTATTAGAAAGAGGATGCAGTGCGTGTGTATTAGAAAGAGGATGCAGTGCGTGTGTATTAGAAAGAGGATGCAGTGTGTGTGTATTAGAAAGAGGATGCAGTGTGTGTGTTTTAGGAAGAGGATGCAGTGTGTGTGTATATTAGGAAGAGGATGCAGTGTGTGTGTATGTTAGGAAGAGGATGCAGTGTGAGTGTATATGAGGAAGAGGATGCAGTGTGAGTGTGTATTAGGAAGAGGATGTAGTGTGTGTGTGTGTATTAGAAAGAGGATGCAGTGTGTGTGTGTATTAGAAAGAGGATGCAGTGTGTGTGTGTATTAGAAAGAGGATGCAGTGTGTGTGTGTATTAGAAGGAGGATGCAGTGTGTGTATGTATTAGAAAGAGGTTGCAGTGTGTGTGTATATTAGGAAGAGGCTGCAGTGTATATTATTAGGAAGAGGATTCAATGTGTGTATTATTAGGAAAAGGATGCAGTGTGTGTGTGTATTAGGAAGAGGATGCAGTGTGTGTATTATTAGGAAGAGGATGCAGTGTGTGTATTATTAGGAAGAGGATTCAATGTGTGTATTATTAGGAAAAGGATGCAGTGTGTGTGTGTATTAGGAAGAGGATGCAGTGTGTGCATTATTAGGAAGAGAATGCAGCGTGCGTGTGTATTACTAGGAAGAGGATGCAGCGTGCGTGTGTTTTTTTAGAAGAGGGTGCAGTTTGTGTATTATTCGGAAGGGGATGCAGTGTGTAGTGTCTTATGAACAAGATGCAGTGTGTGTATTAGGAAGAGGATGCAGTGTGTGTGTGTGTATTAGAAAGAGGATGCGGTTTGTGTGTGTATTAGAAAGAGGATGCAGTGTGTGTGTGTGTATTAGAAGGAGGTTGCAGTGTGTGTATATTAGGAAGAGGCTGCAGTGTGTCTGTGATTGGGTGAGTGTTAGGACATGGATGCAGTGTGTGTATGTATTAGAAAGAGGTTGCAGTGTGTGTGTATATTAGGAAGAGGCTGCAGTGTGTCTGTGATTGGGTGAGTGTTAGGACATGGATGCAGTGTGTGTGTGTATTAGAAAGAGGATGCAGTGTGTGTGTGTATTAGAAAGAGGATGCAGTGTGTGTGTATTAGAAAGAGGATGCAGTGTGTGTGTGTATTCGGTAATTGATGCCGTCTCTGTGTGTGTGTGTATTCAGTAATTGATGCCGTCTATGTGTGTGTGTACATGCATTATTAGGAAGTAGATGCATGGTGTGTGTGTATCCTTAAGAAGAGGATGCAGTCTGCATGTGTATTAGGAGGAGGATGCAGTGTGTGTGTATTAGAAACAGGATCATGGTGTGGGTGTATGTTAGGAAAAATTGCAGTGTGTGTATATGAGGAATTGAATGCAGAATGTATTATTAGTAACGGGATGCAATTATTAGGAAGAGGATGCAGTGTGTGTATTATTAGGAAGAGGATGCAGTGTGTGTATTATTGGGATGAGGATGCAGTACGTGTATTATTGGGATGAGGATGCTGTGTGTTTATTATTTGGAAGAAGATGCAGTGTGTGTATTATTAGGAAGAGGATGCAGTGTGTGTATTAGGAAGAGGATGCAATTTGTGTATTATTAGGAAGAGGATGCAGTGTGTGTATTATGAGGAAGAGGATGCAGTATGTGTTAGCGTATTAGGAAGAGGATGCAGTGTGCATGTTTTATTAGGAAGAGTATGCTGTGTGTGTATTATTAGGAAGAGGATGCAGTGTGTGTATTATTAGGAAGAGGATGCAGTGCGTGTATTATTAGGAAGGGCATGTAGAGTGTCTATTAGAAAGAGGATGCAGCGTGTCTGTGATTGGGTATGTGTTAGGAGAAGGCTGCAGTGTGTGTGTGTATTTGGAAGAGGATGCAGTGCGTGTATTATTAGGAAGAGGATGCAGTGTGTATTAGGAAGTGGCTGCAGTGTGTGTGTGTATTAGGAAGAGGATGCAGTATGTGTGTATTATGAGGAAGAGGATGCAGTGTGTGTGTGTATTAGGAAGAGGATGCAGTGTGTGTGTGTATTAGGAAGAGGATGCAGTGTGTCTGTGTATTATAAAGAGGATACAGTGTGTGTGTGTATTAGGAAGCGGATGCAGTGTGTGTATTATTAGGAAGAGGATGCAGTGTGTGTATTATTAGGAAGAGGATGCAGTGTGTGTATTATTAGTAAGAGGATGCAGTGTGTATTATTAGGAAGAGGATGCTGTGTGTGTATTATTAGGAAGAGGATGCAGTGTGTATATTATTAGGAAAAGGATGCAGTGTGTGTGTGTATTAGGAAGAGGATGCAATGTGTGTATTATTAGGAAGAGGATGCAGTGTGTGTGTGTATTAGAAAGAGGATGCTGTGTGTATTAGAAAGAGGATGCAGTGTGTCTGTGATTGGGTGAGTATTAGGACATGGATGCAGTGTGAGTGTGTATTAGGAAGAGGATATAGGATGTGTGTGTGTATATGTGTTATTTGGAAGTGGATGCACGGTGTGTGTATCTTATTTGGAAGAGGATGCAGTGTGTGTGTGCCTGTGTGTTATTTTGAAGTGCATGCACTGAAAGGACTTGTCCCTCCACCTGAGGGTATCAATGTTCCATGCAATATATTCCATCAGGAATATAGCGTCTCATCGTACATTGTATTAGGACGGGGATGCACCATGTGTTTATTATTTGGAATAGGATGCCGTGTGTGTGTGTGTATTAGGAGGAGGATGCAGTGTGTGTGTGATTGGGTATGTGTTAGGAGAAGGCTGCAGTGTGTGTGTGTATTTGGAAGAGGATGCAGTGCGTGTATTATTAGGAAGAGGGTGCAGTGTGTATTATTAGGAAGTGGCTGCAGTGTGTGTGTGTATTAGGAAGAGGATGGAGTGTGTGCGTGTATTAGGAAGAGCATGGAGTGTGTGCGTGTATTAGGAAGAGGATGCAGTGTGTGCGTGTATTAGGAAGAGGATGCAGTGTGTGCGTGTATTAGGAAGAGGATGCAGTGTGTGCGTGTATTAGGAAGAGGATGCAGTGTGTGCGTGTGTATTAGGAAGAGGATGCAGTGTGTGTGTGTATTAGGAAGAGAATGCAGTGTGTGTGTTTATTAGGAACAGGATGCAGTGTGTGTGTGTATGAGGAAGAGGATGCAGTGTGTGTGTGTATGAGGAAGAGGATGCAGTGTGTGTGTGTATTAGGAAGAGGATGCAGTGTGTGTGTGTGTATTAGGAAGAGGATGCAGTGTGTGTGTGTATTAGGAAGAGGATACAGTGTGTGTGTGTATTAGAAAGAGGATGCAGTGTGTGTATTAGAAAGAGGATGCAGTGTGTGTGTGTTAGTAAGAGGATGCAGTGGTGTGTATATTAGGAAGAGGATGCAGTGTGAGTGTGTATTAGGAAGAGGATGCAGTGTGTGTGTGTATTAGAAAGAGGATGCAGTGTGTGTGTGTATTAGAAAGAGGATGCAGTGTGTGTGTGTATTAGAAAGAGGATGCAGTGTGTGTGTGTATTAGAAGGAGGATGCAGTGTGTGTATGTATTAGAAAGAGGTTGCAGTGTGTGTGTATATTAGGAAGAGGCTGCAGTGTGTCTGTGATTGGGTGAGTGTTAGGACATGGATGCAGTGTGTGTGTGTATTAGAAAGAGGATGCAGTGTGTGTGTGTATTAGGAAGAGGATGCAATGTGTGTATTATTAGGAAGAGGATGCAGTGTGTGTGTGTATTAGAAAGAGGATGCTGTGTGTATTAGAAAGAGGATGCAATGTGTCTGTGATTGGGTGAGTATTAGGACATGGATGCAGTGTGAGTGTGTATTAGGAAGAGGATATAGGATGTGTGTGTGTATATGTGTTATTTGGAAGTGGATGCACGGTGTGTGTATCTTATTTGGAAGAGGATGCAGTGTGTGTGTGCCTGTGTGTTATTTTGAAGTGCATGCACTGAAAGGACTTGTCCCTCCACCTGAGGGTATCAATGTTCCATGCAATATATTCCATCAGGAATATAGCGTCTCATCGTACATTGTATTAGGACGGGGATGCACCATGTGTTTATTATTTGGAATAGGATGCCGTGTGTGTGTGTGTATTAGGAGGAGGATGCAGTGTGTGTGTGATTGGGTATGTGTTAGGAGAAGGCTGCAGTGTGTGTGTGTATTTGGAAGAGGATGCAGTGCGTGTATTATTAGGAAGAGGGTGCAGTGTGTATTATTAGGAAGTGGCTGCAGTGTGTGTGTGTATTAGGAAGAGGATGGAGTGTGTGCGTGTATTAGGAAGAGGATGCAGTGTGTGCGTGTATTAGGAAGAGGATGCAGTGTGTGCGTGTATTAGGAAGAGGATGCAGTGTGTGCGTGTATTAGGAAGAGGATGCAGTGTGTGTGTGTATTAGGAAGAGGATGCAGTGTGTGTGTGTGTATTAGGAAGAGGATGCAGTGTGTGTGTGTATTAGGAAGAGGATACAGTGTGTGTGTGTATTAGAAAGAGGATGCAGTGTGTGTGTGTATTAGAAAGAGGATGCAGTGTGTGTGTGTATTAGAAAGAGGATGCAGTGTGTGTGTGTATTAGAAGGAGGATGCAGTGTGTGTATGTATTAGAAAGAGGTTGCAGTGTGTGTGTATATTAGGAAGAGGCTGCAGTGTGTCTGTGATTGGGTGAGTGTTAGGACATGGATGCAGTGTGTGTGTGTATTAGAAAGAGGATGCAGTGTGTGTGTGTATTAGAAAGAGGATGCAGTGTGTGTGTATTAGAAAGAGGAGGCAGTGTGTGTGTATATTAGGAAGAGGATGCAGTGTGAGTGTGTATTAGGAAGAGGATGCAGTGTGTGTATTATTAGGAAGAGGATGCAATGTGTGTATTATTAGGAAAAGGATGCAGTTTGTGAGTGTGTATTAGGAAGAGGATGCAGTGTGTATATTATTAGGAAAAGGATGCAGTGTGTGTGTGTATTAGGAAGAGGATGCAATGTGTGTATTATTAGGAAGAGGATGCAGTGTGTGTGTGTATTAGAAGGAGGATGCAGTGTGTCTGTGATTGGGTGAGTATTAGGACATGGATGCAGTGTGAGTGTGTATTAGGAAGAGGATATAGGATGTGTGTGTGTATATGTGTTATTTGGAAGTGGATGCACGGTGTGTGTATCTTATTTGGAAGAGGATGCAGTGTGTGTGTGCCTGTGTGTTATTTTGAAGTGCATGCACTGAAAGGACCTGTCGCTCCACCTGAGGGTATCAATGTTCCATGCAATATATTCCATCAGGAATATAGCATCTCATCGTACATTGTATTAGGACGGGGATGCACCATGTGTTTATTATTTGGAATAGGATGCCATGTGTGTGTGTGTATTAGGAGGAGGATGCAGTGTGTGTGTGATTGGGTATGTGTTAGGAGAAGGCTGCAGTGTGTGTGTGTATTTGGAAGAGGATGCAGTGCGTGTATTATTAGGAAGAGGGTGCAGTGTGTATTATTAGGAAGTGGCTGCAGTGTGTGTGTGTATAAGGAAGAGGATACAGTGTGTGTATTATGAGGAAGAGGATGGTGTGTGTATTAGGAAGAGGATGCAGTGTGTGTGTGTATTAGGAAGAGGATGCAGTGTGTGTGTGTGTATTAGGAAGAGGATGCAGTGTGTGTGTGTATTAGGAAGAGGATGCAGTGTGTGTGTGTATTAGGAGGAGGATGCAGTGTGTGTGTGTATTAGGAAGAGGATGCAGTGTGCGTGTGTATTAGGAAGAGGATACAGTGTGTGTGTGTATTAGGAAGAGGATGCAGTGTGTGTGTGTATTAGGAAGAGGATACAGTGGGTGTGTGTATTAGGAAGAGGATGCAGTGTGTGTATTATTAGGAAGAGGATGCAGTGTGTGTATTATTAGGAAGAGGGTGCAGTGTGTGTATTATTAGGAAGAGGATGCAGTGTGTTTATTATTAGGAAAAGGATGCAGTGTGTGTGTGTATTAGGAAGAGGATGCAATGTGTATATTATTAGGAAGAGGATGCAGTGTGTGTGTGTATTAGGAAGAGGATGCAGTGTGTATTAGGAAGAGGATGCAGTGTGTATTAGGAAGAGGATGCAGTGTGTATTAGGAAGAGGATGCAGTGTGTATTATTGGGAAGAGGATGCAGTGTGTATTATTTGGATGAGGATGCAGTGTGTATTATTAGGAAGAGGATGCAGTGTGTATTATTAGGAAGAGGATGCAGTGTGTATTATTAGGAAGAGGATGCAGTGTATTATTAGGAAGAGGATGCTGTGTGTGTATTATTAGGAAGAGGATGCAGTGTGTGTATTATTAGGAAGAGGATGCAGTGTGTGTATTATTAGGAAGAGGATGCAGTGTGTGTATTATTAGGAAGAGGATGCAGTGTGTGTATTATTAAGAAGAGGATGCAGCGTGCATGTGTATTATTAGGAAGAGGATGCAGCGTACGTGTGTTTATTTAGAAGAGGGTGCAGTTTGTGTATTATTCGGAAGGGGATGCAGTGGGTAGTGTCTTATGAACAAGATGCAGTGTGTGTATTAGGAAGAGGATGCAGTGTGTGTGTGTATATTAGAAAGAGGATGCAGTGTGTGTGTGTATTAGAAAGAGGATGCTGTGTGTGTGTATTAGGAAGAGGATGCAGTGTGTGTGTATTAGGAAGAGGATGCAGTGTGTGTGTGTATTAGAAGGAGGATGCAGTGTGTGTGTGTATTAGGAAGGGGTTGCAGTGTGCGTGTATTAGGAAGAGGGTTCAATGTGTGTCTGTGTATTAGGCAGACGATGCAGTGTGTGCGTGTATTAGGAAGAGGATGCAGTGTGTGTGTATTAGGAAGAGGATGCAGTGTGTGTGTGTATTAGAAGGAGGATGCAGTGTGTGTGTGTATTAGGAAGGGGTTGCAGTGTGCGTGTATTAGGAAGAGGGTTCAATGTGTGTCTGTGTATTAGGCAGACGATGCAGTGTGTGCGTGTATTAGGAAGAGGATGCAGTGTGTGCGTGTATTAGGAAGAGGTTGCAGTGTGTGCGTGTATTAGGAAGAGGATGCAGTGTGTGCGTGTATTAGGAAGAGGATGCAGTGTGTGCGTGTATTAGGAAGAGGATGCAGTGTGTGCGTGTATTAGGAAGAGGATGCAGTGTGTGCGTGTATTAGGAAGAGGATGCAGTATGTGCGTGTATTAGGAAGAGGATGCAGTGTGTGCGTGTATTAGGAAGAGGATGCAGTGTGTGCGTGTATTAGGAAGAGGATGCAGTGTGTGCGTGTATCAGGAAGAGGATACAGTGTGTGCGTGTATAAGGAAGAGGATGCAGTGTGTGCGTGTATTAGGAAGAGGATGCAGTGTGTGCGTGTATTAGGAAGAGGATGCAGTGTGTGCGTGTATTAGGAAGAGGATGCAGTGTGTGCGTGTATTAGGAAGAGGATGCAGTGTGTGCGTGTATTAGGAAGAGGATGCAGTGTGTGTGTGTGTATTTGGTAATTGATGCCATCTGTGTGTGTGTGTGTACATGCGTTATTAGGAAGTAGATGCACGGTGTGTGTGTATCCTTAAGAAGAGGATGCAGTCTGCATGTGTATTAGGAGGAGGATGCAGTGTGTGTGTATTAGAAACAGGATCATGGTGTGAGTGTATATTAGGAAAAAATGCACTGTGTGTATATGAGGAAGTGAATGCAGAATGTATTATTAGTAACGGGATGCAATGTGTGTATTATTAGGAAGAGGATGCAGTGTGTGTATTATTAGGAAGAGGATGCAGTGTGTGTATTATTAGGAAGAGGATGCAGTGTGTGTATTATTAGGAAGAGGATGCAGTGTGTGTATTATTAGGAAGAGGATGCAGTGTGTGTATTATTAGGAAGAGGATGCAGTGTGTGTATTATTGGGATGAGGATGCAGTGTGTGTGTGTATTAGGAAGAGGATGCAGTGTGTGTATTATTAGGAAGAGGATGCAGTGTGTGTTTTATTGGGATGAGGATGCAGTGCGTGTATTATTGGGATGAGGTTGCAGGGTGTGTATTATTTGGAAGAAGATGCAGTGTGTGCATTATTAGGAAGAGGATGCAGTGTGTGTATTATGAGGAAGAGGATGCAGTATGTGTTAGCATATTAGGAAGAGGATGCAGTGTGCATGTTTTATTAGGAAGAGTATGCTGTGTGTGTATTATTAGGGAGAAGATGCAGTGTGTGTATTATTAGGGAGAAGATGCAGTGTGTATTATTAGGGAGAAGATGCAGTGTGTGTATTATTAGGAAGAGGATGCAGTGCGTGTGTATTTGGAAGAGGATGCAGTGAGTATTATTAGGAAGATGATGCAGTGTATTATTAGGAAGTGGCTGCAGTGTGTGTGTGTATTAGGAAGAGGATACAGTGTGTGTGTTATGAGGAAGAGGATGCAGTGTGTGTGTGTATTAGGAAGAGGATGCAGTGTGTGTGTGTATTAGAAAGAGGATGCAGTGTGTGTGTGTATTAGAAAGAGGATGCAGTGTGTGTGTGTATTAGAAAGAGGATGCAGTGTCTGTGTATTAGGAAAAGGATGCAGTGTGTGTATTATTAGGAAGAGGATGCAGTGTGTGTATTATTAGTAAAAGGATGCAGTGTGTGTGTGTATTAGGAAGAGGATGCAATGAGTGTATTATTAGGAAGAGGATGCAGTGTGTGTATTATTAGGAAGAGGATGCAGTGTGTATTATTAGGAAGAGGATGCAGTGTGTATTATTAGGAAGAGGATGCAGTGTGTATTATTAGGAAGAGGATGCAGTGTGTATTATTAGGAAGAGGATGCAGTGTGTATTATTAGGAAGAGGATGCAGTGTGTATTATTAGGAAGAGGATCTGTGTGTGTATTATTAGGAAGAGGATGCTGTGTGTGTGTATTATTAGGAAGAGGATGCTGTGTGTGTATTAGGAAGAGGATGCTGTGTGTGTATTAGGAAGAGGATGCTGTGTGTGTATTAGGAAGAGGATGCAGTGTGTATTATTAGGAAGAGGATGCAGCGTGCATGTGTATTATTAGGAAGAGGATGCAGCGTATGTGTGTTTATTTAGAAGAGGGTGCAGTTTGTGTATTATTCGGAAGGGGATGCAGTGTGTAGTGTCTTATGAACAAGATGCAGTGTGTGTATTAGGAAGAAGATGCAGTGTGTGTGTGTGTGTGTATATTAGAAAGAGGATGCAGTGTGTGTGTGTATTAGAAAGAGGATGCAGTGTGTGTGTGTATTAGGAAGAGGATGCAGTGTGTGTGTATTAGAAAGAGGATGCAGTGTGTGTATTATTAGGAAGAGGATGCAGTGTGTGTATTATTAGGAAGAGGATGCAGTGTGTGTATTAGGAAGAGGATGCAGCGTGCGTGTGTTTATTTAGAAGAGGGAGCAGTTTGTGTATATTAGGAAGAGGCTGCAGTGTGTCTGTGATTGGGTGAGTGTTAGGACATGGATGCAGTGTGTGTGCCTATTAGAAAGAGGATGCAGTGCGTGTGTATTAGAAAGAGGATGCAGTGCGTGTGTATTAGAAAGAGGATGCAGTGTGTGTGTATTAGAAAGAGGATGCAGTGTGTGTGTATTAGAAAGAGGATGCAGTGTGTGTGTTTTAGGAAGAGGATGCAGTGTGTGTGTATATTAGGAAGAGGATGCAGTGTGTGTGTATGTTAGGAAGAGGATGCAGTGTGAGTGTATATGAGGAAGAGGATGCAGTGTGAGTGTGTATTAGGAAGAGGATGTAGTGTGTGTGTGTGTATTAGAAAGAGGATGCAGTGTGTGTGTGTATTAGAAAGAGGATGCAGTGTGTGTGTGTATTAGAAAGAGGATGCAGTGTGTGTGTGTATTAGAAGGAGGATGCAGTGTGTGTATGTATTAGAAAGAGGTTGCAGTGTGTGTGTATATTAGGAAGAGGCTGCAGTGTATATTATTAGGAAGAGGATTCAATGTGTGTATTATTAGGAAAAGGATGCAGTGTGTGTGTGTATTAGGAAGAGGATGCAGTGTGTGTATTATTAGGAAGAGGATGCAGTGTGTGTATTATTAGGAAGAGGATTCAATGTGTGTATTATTAGGAAAAGGATGCAGTGTGTGTGTGTATTAGGAAGAGGATGCAGTGTGTGCATTATTAGGAAGAGAATGCAGCGTGCGTGTGTATTACTAGGAAGAGGATGCAGCGTGCGTGTGTTTTTTTAGAAGAGAGTGCAGTTTGTGTATTATTCGGAAGGGGATGCAGTGTGTAGTGTCTTATGAACAAGATGCAGTGTGTGTATTAGGAAGAGGATGCAGTGTGTGTGTGTGTATTAGAAAGAGGATGCGGTTTGTGTGTGTATTAGAAAGAGGATGCAGTGTGTGTGTGTGTATTAGAAGGAGGTTGCAGTGTGTGTATATTAGGAAGAGGCTGCAGTGTGTCTGTGATTGGGTGAGTGTTAGGACATGGATGCAGTGTGTGTATGTATTAGAAAGAGGTTGCAGTGTGTGTGTATATTAGGAAGAGGCTGCAGTGTGTCTGTGATTGGGTGAGTGTTAGGACATGGATGCAGTGTGTGTGTGTATTAGAAAGAGGATGCAGTGTGTGTGTGTGTTAGAAAGAGGATGCAGTGTGTGTGTATTAGAAAGAGGAGGCAGTGTGTGTGTATATTAGGAAGAGGATGCAGTGTGAGTGTGTATTAGGAAGAGGATGCAGTGTGTGTATTATTAGGAAGAGGATGCAATGTGTGTATTATTAGGAAAAGGATGCAGTTTGTGAGTGTGTATTAGGAAGAGGATGCAGTGTGTATATTATTAGGAAAAGGATGCAGTGTGTGTGTGTATTAGGAAGAGGATGCAATGTGTGTATTATTAGGAAGAGGATGCAGTGTGTGTGTGTATTAGAAGGAGGATGCAGTGTGTCTGTGATTGGGTGAGTATTAGGACATGGATGCAGTGTGAGTGTGTATTAGGAAGAGGATATAGGATGTGTGTGTGTATATGTGTTATTTGGAAGTGGATGCACGGTGTGTGTATCTTATTTGGAAGAGGATGCAGTGTGTGTGTGCCTGTGTGTTATTTTGAAGTGCATGCACTGAAAGGACTTGTCGCTCCACCTGAGGGTATCAATGTTCCATGCAATATATTCCATCAGGAATATAGCATCTCATCGTACATTGTATTAGGACGGGGATGCACCATGTGTTTATTATTTAGAATAGGATGCCATGTGTGTGTGTGTATTAGGAGGAGGATGCAGTGTGTGTGTGATTGGGTATGTGTTAGGAGAAGGCTGCAGTGTGTGTGTGTATTTGGAAGAGGATGCAGTGCGTGTATTATTAGGAAGAGGGTGCAGTGTGTATTATTAGGAAGTGGCTGCAGTGTGTGTGTGTATAAGGAAGAGGATACAGTGTGTGTATTATGAGGAAGAGGATGGTGTGTGTATTAGGAAGAGGATGCAGTGTGTGTGTGTATTAGGAAGAGGATGCAGTGTGTGTGTGTGTATTAGGAAGAGGATGCAGTGTGTGTGTGTATTAGGAAGAGGATGCAGTGTGTGTGTATTAGGAGGAGGATGCAGTGTGTGTGTGTATTAGGAAGAGGATGCAGTGTGTGTGTGTATTAGGAAGAGGATACAGTGTGTGTGTGTATTAGGAAGAGGATGCAGTGTGTGTGTGTATTAGGAAGAGGATACAGTGGGTGTGTGTATTAGGAAGAGGATGCAGTGTGTGTATTATTAGGAAGAGGATGCAGTGTGTGTATTATTAGGAAGAGGGTGCAGTGTGTGTATTATTAGGAAGAGGATGCAGTGTGTTTATTATTAGGAAAAGGATGCAGTGTGTGTGTGTATTAGGAAGAGGATGCAATGTGTATATTATTAGGAAGAGGATGCAGTGTGTGTGTGTATTAGGAAGAGGATGCAGTGTGTATTAGGAAGAGGATGCAGTGTGTATTAGGAAGAGGATGCAGTGTGTATTATTGGGAAGAGGATGCAGTGTGTATTATTAGGATGAGGATGCAGTGTGTATTATTAGGAAGAGGATGCAGTGTGTATTATTAGGAAGAGGATGCAGTGTGTATTATTAGGAAGAGGATGCAGTGTATTATTAGGAAGAGGATGCTGTGTGTGTATTATTAGGAAGAGGATGCAGTGTGTGTATTATTAGGAAGAGGATGCAGTGTGTGTATTACTAGGAAGAGGATGCAGTGTGTGTATTATTAGGAAGAGGATGCAGTGTGTGTATTATTAGGAAGAGGATGCAGCGTGCATGTGTATTATTAGGAAGAGGATGCAGCGTACGTGTGTTTATTTAGAAGAGGGTGCAGTTTGTGTATTATTCGGAAGGGGATGCAGTGGGTAGTGTCTTATGAACAAGATGCAGTGTGTGTATTAGGAAGAGGATGCAGTGTGTGTGTGTATATTAGAAAGAGGATGCAGTGTGTGTGTGTATTAGAAAGAGGATGCTGTGTGTGTGTATTAGGAAGAGGATGCAGTGTGTGTGTATTAGGAAGAGGATGCAGTGTGTGTGTGTATTAGAAGGAGGATGCAGTGTGTGTGTGTATTAGGAAGGGGTTGCAGTGTGCGTGTATTAGGAAGAGGGTTCAATGTGTGTCTGTGTATTAGGCAGACGATGCAGTGTGTGCGTGTATTAGGAAGAGGATGCAGTGTGTGCGTGTATTAGGAAGAGGTTGCAGTGTGTGCGTGTATTAGGAAGAGGATGCAGTGTGTGCGTGTATTAGGAAGAGGATGCAGTGTGTGCGTGTATTAGGAAGAGGATGCAGTGTGTGCGTGTATTAGGAAGAGGATGCAGTGTGTGCGTGTATTAGGAAGAGGATGCAGTATGTGCGTGTATTAGGAAGAGGATGCAGTGTGTGCGTGTATTAGGAAGAGGATGCAGTGTGTGCGTGTATTAGGAAGAGGATGCAGTGTGTGCGTGTATCAGGAAGAGGATACAGTGTGTGCGTGTATAAGGAAGAGGATGCAGTGTGTGCGTGTATTAGGAAGAGGATGCAGTGTGTGCGTGTATTAGGAAGAGGATGCAGTGTGTGCGTGTATTAGGAAGAGGATGCAGTGTGTGCGTGTATTAGGAAGAGGATGCAGTGTGTGCGTGTATTAGGAAGAGGATGCAGTGTGTGTGTGTGTATTTGGTAATTGATGCCATCTGTGTGTGTGTGTGAACATGCGTTATTAGGAAGTAGATGCACGGTGTGTGTGTATCCTTAAGAAGAGGATGCAGTCTGCATGTGTATTAGGAGGAGGATGCAGTGTGTGTGTATTAGAAACAGGATCATGGTGTGAGTGTATATTAGGAAAAAATGCACTGTGTGTATATGAGGAAGTGAATGCAGAATGTATTATTAGTAACGGGATGCAATGTGTGTATTATTAGGAAGAGGTTGCAGTGTGTGTATTATTAGGAAGAGGATGCAGTGTGTGTATTATTAGGAAGAGGATGCAGTGTGTGTATTATTAGGAAGAGGATGCAGTGTGTGTATTATTAGGAAGAGGATGCAGTGTGTGTATTATTGGGATGAGGATGCAGTGTGTGTGTGTATTAGGAAGAGGATGCAGTGTGTGTATTATTAGGAAGAGGATGCAGTGTGTGTTTTATTGGGATGAGGATGCAGTGCGTGTATTATTGGGATGAGGTTGCAGGGTGTGTATTATTTGGAAGAAGATGCAGTGTGTGCATTATTAGGAAGAGGATGCAGTGTGTGTATTATGAGGAAGAGGATGCAGTATGTGTTAGCATATTAGGAAGAGGATGCAGTGTGCATGTTTTATTAGGAAGAGTATGCTGTGTGTGTATTATTAGGGAGAAGATGAAGTGTGTGTATTATTAGGGAGAAGATGCAGTGTGTATTATTAGGGAGAAGATGCAGTGTGTGTATTATTAGGAAGAGGATGCAGTGCGTGTGTATTTGGAAGAGGATGCAGTGAGTATTATTAGGAAGATGATGCAGTGTATTATTAGGAAGTGGCTGCAGTGTGTGTGTGTATTAGGAAGAGGATACAGTGTGTGTGTTATGAGGAAGAGGATGCAGTGTGTGTGTGTATTAGGAAGAGGATGCAGTGTGTGTGTGTATTAGAAAGAGGATGCAGTGTGTGTGTGTATTAGAAAGAGGATGCAGTGTGTGTGTGTATTAGAAAGAGGATGCAGTGTCTGTGTATTAGGAAAAGGATGCAGTGTGTGTATTATTAGGAAGAGGATGCAGTGTGTGTATTATTAGTAAAAGGATGCAGTGTGTGTGTGTATTAGGAAGAGGATGCAATGAGTGTATTATTAGGAAGAGGATGCAGTGTGTGTATTATTAGGAAGAGGATGCAGTGTGTATTATTAGGAAGAGGATGCAGTGTGTATTATTAGGAAGAGGATGCAGTGTGTATTATTAGGAAGAGGATGCAGTGTGTATTATTAGGAAGAGGATGCAGTGTGTATTATTAGGAAGAGGATCTGTGTGTGTATTATTAGGAAAAGGATGCTGTGTGTGTATTAGGAAGAGGATGCTGTGTGTGTATTAGGAAGAGGATGCTGTGTGTGTATTAGGAAGAGGATGCTGTGTGTGTATTAGAAAGAGGATGCAGTGTGTATTATTAGGAAGAGGATGCAGCGTGCATGTGTATTATTAGGAAGAGGATGCAGCGTATGTGTGTTTATTTAGAAGAGGGTGCAGTTTGTGTATTATTCGGAAGGGGATGCAGTGTGTAGTGTCTTATGAACAAGATGCAGTGTGTGTATTTGGAAGAAGATGCAGTGTGTGTGTGCGTGTGTGTATATTAGAAAGAGGATGCAGTGTGTGTGTGTATTAGAAAGAGGATGCAGTGTGTGTGTGTATTAGGAAGAGGATGCAGTGTGTGTGTATTAGAAAGAGGATGCAGTGTGTGTATTATTAGGAAGAGGATGCAGTGTGTGTATTATTAGGAAGAGGATGCAGTGTGTGTATTAGGAAGAGGATGCAGCGTGCGTGTGTTTATTTAGAAGAGGGAGCAGTTTGTGTATATTAGGAAGAGGCTGCAGTGTGTCTGTGATTGGGTGAGTGTTAGGACATGGATGCAGTGTGTGTGCCTATTAGAAAGAGGATGCAGTGCGTGTGTATTAGAAAGAGGATGCAGTGCGTGTGTATTAGAAAGAGGATGCAGTGTGTGTGTATTAGAAAGAGGATGCAGTGTGTGTGTGTTTTAGGAAGAGGGTGCAGTGTGTGTGTATATTAGGAAGAGGATGCAGTGTGTGTGTATATTAGGAAGAGGATGCAGTGTGAGTGTATATGAGGAAGAGGATGCAGTGTGAGTGTGTATTAGGAAGAGGATGCAGTGTGTGTGTGTGTATTAGAAAGAGGATGCAGTGTGTGTGTGTATTAGAAAGAGGATGCAGTGTGTGTGTGTATTAGAAAGAGGATGCAGTGTGTGTGTGTATTAGAAGGAGGATGCAGTGTGTGTATGTATTAGAAAGAGGTTGCAGTGTGTGTGTATATTAGGAAGAGGCTGCAGTGTATATTATTAGGAAGAGGATTCAATGTGTGTATTATTAGGAAAAGGATGCAGTGTGTGTGTGTATTAGGAAGAGGATGCAGTGTGTGTATTATTAGGAAGAGGATGCAGTGTGTGTATTATTAGGAAGAGGATTCAATGTGTGTATTATTAGGAAAAGGATGCAGTGTGTGTGTGTATTAGGAAGAGGATGCAGTGTGTGCATTATTAGGAAGAGAATGCAGCGTGCGTGTGTATTACTAGGAAGAGGATGCAGCGTGCGTGTGTTTTTTTAGCAGAGGGTGCAGTTTGTGTATTATTCGGAAGGGGATGCAGTGTGTAGTGTCTTATGAACAAGATGCAGTGTGTGTATTAGGAAGAGGATGCAGTGTGTGTGTGTGTATTACAAAGAGGATGCGGTTTGTGTGTGTATTAGAAAGAGGATGCAGTGTGTGTGTGTGTATTAGAAGGAGGTTGCAGTGTGTGTATATTAGGAAGAGGCTGCAGTGTGTCTGTGATTGGGTGAGTGTTAGGACATGGATGCAGTGTGTGTGTCTATTAGAAAGAGGATGCAGTGCGTGTGTATTAGAAAGAGGATGCAGTGTGTGTGTGTATTAGAAAGAGGATGCAGTGTGTGTGTATTAGAAAGAGGATGCAGTGTGTGTGTGTTAGGAAGAGGATGCAGTGTGTGCGTGTATTAGGAAGAGGATGCAGTGTGTGTGTGTATTAGGAAGAGGATGCAGTGTGAGTGTGTATTAGGAAGAGGATGCAGTGTGTGTGTGTATTAGAAAGAGGATGCAGTGTGTGTGTGTATTAGAAGGAGGATGCAGTGTGTGTATGTATTAGGAAGAGGCTGCAGTGTGTCTGTGATTGGGTGAGTGTTAGGACATGGATGCAGTGTGTGTGTGTATTAGAAAGAGGATGCAGTGTGTGTGTATTAGAAAGAGGTTGCAGTGTGTGTGTATTAGGAAGAGGATGCAGTGTGTGTGTATATTAGGAAGAGGATGCAGTGTGAGTGTGTATTAGGAAGAGGATGCAGTGTGTGTATTATTAGGAAGAGGATGCAATGTGTATATTATTAGGAAAAGGATGCAGTGTGTGTGTGTATTAGGAAGAGGATGCAATGTGTGCATTATTAGGAAGAGGATGCAGTGTGTGTGTGTATTAGAAAGAGGATGCTGTGTGTATTAGAAAGTGTGTCTGTGATTGGGTGAATATTAGGACATGGATGCAGTGTGAGTGTGTATTAGGAAGAGGATATAGGATGTGTGTGTCTATATGTGTTATTTGGAAGTGGATGCACGGTGTGTGTATCTTATTTGGAAGAGGATGCAGTGTGTGTGTGCCTGTGTGTTATTTTGAAGTGCATGCACTGAAAGGACTTGTCCCTCCACCTGAGGGTATCAATGTTCCATGCAATATATTCCATCAGGAATATAGCGTCTCATCGTACATTGTATTAGGACGGGGATGCACCATGTGTTTATTATTTGGAATAGGATGCAGTGTGTGTGTGTGTATTAGGAGGAGGATGCAGTGTGTGTGTGATTGGGTATGTGTTAGGAGAAGGCTGCAGTGTGTGTGTGTATTTGGAAGAGGATGCAGTGCGTGTATTATTAGGAAGAGGGTGCAGTGTGTATTATTAGGAAGTGGCTGCAGTGTGTGTGTGTATTAGGAAGAGGATGGAGTGTGTGCGTGTATTAGGAAGAGGATGGAGTGTGTGCGTGTATTAGGAAGAGGATGCAGTGTGTGCGTGTATTAGGAAGAGGATGCAGTGTGTGCGTGTATTAGGAAGAGGATGCAGTGTGTGCGTGTATTAGGAAGAGGATGCAGTGTGTGCGTGTATTAGGAAGAGGATGCAGTGTGTGCGTGTATTAGGAAGAGGATGCAGTGTGTGCGTGTATTAGAAAGAGGATGCAGTGTATCTGTGATTGGGTATGTGTTAGGAGAAGGCTGCAGTGTGTGTATTTGGAAGAGGATGCAGTGCGTGTATTATTAGGAAGAGGATGCAATGTGTATTATTAGGAAGTGGCTGCAGTGTGTGTGTGTATTAGGAAGAGGATACAGTGTGTGTATTATGAGGAAGAGGATGCAGTGTGTGTGTGTATTAGGAAGAGGATGCAGTGTATTAGGAAGAGGATGCAGTGTGTGTGTGTATTAGGAAGAGGATGCAGTGTGTGCGTGTATTAGGAAGAGGATGCAGTGTGTGCGTGTATTAGGAAGAGGATGCAGTGTGTGCGTGTATTAGGAAGAGGATGCAGTGTGTGCGTGTATTAGGAAGAGGATGCAGTGTGTGCGTGTATTAGGAAGAGGATGCAGTGTGTGCGTGTATTAGGAAGAGGATGCAGTGTGTGTGTGTATTAGGAAGAGGATGCAGTGTGTGCGTGTATTAGGAAGAGGATGCAGTGTGTGCGTGTATAAGGAAGAGGATGCAGTGTGTGCGTGTATAAGGAAGAGGATGCAGTGTGTGCGTGTATTAGGAAGAGGATGCAGTGTGTGCGTGTATTAGGAAGAGGATGGTGTGTGTGCGTGTATTAGGAAGAGGATGCAGTGTGTGCGTGTATTAGGAAGAGGATGCAGTGTGTGCCTGTATTAGGAAGAGGATGCAGTGTGTGCGTGTATTAGGAAGAGGATGCAGTGTGTGCGTGTATTAGGAAGAGGATGCAGTGTGTGTGTGTGTGTGTGTGTATTCGGTAATTGATGCCGTCTGTGTGTGTGTGTATTCAGTAATTGATGCCGTCTATGTGTGTGCGTACATGCGTTATTAGGAAGTAGATGCACAGTGTGCGTGTATCCTTAAGAAGAGGATGCAGTCTGCATGTGTATTAGGAGGAGGATGCAGTGTGTGTGTATTAGAAACAGGATCATGGTGTGGGTGTATGTTGGGAAAAAATGCACTGTGTGTATATGAGGAAGTGAATGCAGAATGTATTATTAGTAACTGGATGCAATGTGTATTATTAGGAAGAGGATGCAGCGTGTGTATTATTAGGAAGAGGATGCAGCGTGTGTATTATTGGGATGAGGATGCAGTGCGTGTATTATTGAGATGAGGAAGCTGTGTGTGTATTATTTGGAAGAAGATGCAGTGTGTGTATTATTAGGAAGAGGATACAGTGTGTATTATTAGGAAGAGGATGCAGTGCGTGCATTATTAGGAAGAGGATGCAGTGTGTGTATTATGAGGAAGAGGACGCAGTATGTGTTAGCGTATTAGGCAGAGGATGCAGTGTGCATGTTTTATTAGGAAGAGTATGCTGTGTGTGTATTAGGGAGAAGATGCAGTGTGTGTATTATTAGGAAGCGGATGCAGTGCATGTATTATTAGGAAGGGCATGCAGTGTGTCTATTAGAAAGAGGATGCAGTGTATCTGTGATTGGGTATGTGTTAGGAGAAGGCTGCAGTGTGTGTATTTGGAAGAGGATGCAGTGCGTGTATTATTAGGAAGAGGATGCAGTGTGTATTATTAGGAAGTGGCTGCAGTGTGTGTGTGTGTATTAGGAAGAGGATACAGTGTGTGTATTGTGAGGAAGAGGATGCAGTGTGTGTGTGTATTAGGAAGAGGATGCAGTGTATTAGGAAGAGGATGCAGTGTGTGTGTGTATTAGGAAGAGGATGCAGTGTGTGTGTGTATTAGGAAGAGGATGCAGTGTGTGTGTGTATTAGGAAGAGGATGCAGTGTGCGTATTATTAGGAAGAGGATGCAGTGTGTGTATTATTAGGAAGAGGATGCAGTGTGTGTATTATTAGGAAGAGGATGCAGTGTGTGTATTATTAGGAAGAGGATGCAGTGTGTGCGTGTATTAGGAAGAGGATGCAGTGTGTGCGTGTATTAGGAAGAGGATGCAGTGTGTGCGTGTATTAGGAAGAGGATGCAGTGTGTGCGTGTATTAGGAAGAGGATGCAGTGTGTGCGTGTATTAGGAAGAGGATGCAGTGTGTGCGTGTATTAGGAAGAGGATGCAGTGTGTGCGTGTATTAGGAAGAGGATGCAGTGTGTGCGTGTATTAGGAAGAGGATGCAGTGTGTGCGTGTCTTAGTAAGAGGATGCAGTGTGTGCGTGTCTTAGTAAGAGGATGCAGTGTGTGCGTGTATTAGGAAGAGGATGCAGTGTGTGCGTGTATTAGGAAGAGGATGCAGTGTGTGCGTGTATTAGGAAGAGGATGCAGTGTGTGCGTGTATTAGGAAGAGGATGCAGTGTGTGCGTGTATTAGGAAGAGGATGCAGTGTGTGCGTGTATTAGGAAGAGGATGCAGTGTGTGTGTGTATTCGGTAATTGATGCCGTCTCTGTGTGTGTGTGTATTCAGTAATTGATGCCGTCTATGTGTGTGTGTACATGCATTATTAGGAAGTAGATGCATGGTGTGTGTGTATCCTTAAGAAGAGGATGCAGTCTGCATGTGTATTAGGAGGAGGATGCAGTGTGTGTGTATTAGAAACAGGATCATGGTGTGGGTGTATGTTAGGAAAAATTGCAGTGTGTGTATATGAGGAATTGAATGCAGAATGTATTATTAGTAACGGGATGCAATTATTAGGAAGAGGATGCAGTGTGTGTATTATTAGGAAGAGGATGCTGTGTGTGTATTATTGGGATGAGGATGCAGTACGTGTATTATTGGGATGAGGATGCTGTGTGTTTATTATTTGGAAGAAGATGCAGTGTGTTTATTATTAGGAAGAGGATGCAGTGTGTGTATTAGGAAGAGGATGCAATTTGTGTATTATTAGGAAGAGGATGCAGTGTGTGTATTATGAGGAAGAGGATGCAGTATGTGTTAGCGTATTAGGAAGAGGATGCAGTGTGCATGTTTTATTAGGAAGAGTATGCTGTGTGTGTATTATTAGGAAGAGGATGCAGTGTGTGTATTATTAGGAAGAGGATGCAGTGCGTGTATTATTAAGAAGGGCATGTAGAGTGTCTATTAGAAAGAGGATGCAGCGTGTCTGTGATTGGGTATGTGTTAGGAGAAGGCTGCAGTGTGTGTGTGTATTTGGAAGAGGATGCAGTGCGTGTATTATTAGGAAGAGGATGCAGTGTGTATTAGGAAGTGGCTGCAGTGTGTGTGTGTATTAGGAAGAGGATGCAGTGTGTGTGTATTATGAGGAAGAGGATGCAGTGTGTGTGTGTATTAGGAAGAGGATGCAGTGTGTGTGTGTATTAGGAAGAGGATGCAGTGTGTCTGTGTATTATAAAGAGGATACAGTGTGTGTGTGTATTAGGAAGCGGATGCAGTGTGTGTATTATTAGGAAGAGGATGCAGTGTGTGTATTATTAGGAAGAGGATGCAGTGTGTGTATTATTAGTAAGAGGATGCAGTGTGTATTATTAGGAAGAGGATGCTGTGTGTGTATTATTAGGAAGAGGATGCAGAGTGTATTATTAGGAAGAGGATGCTGTGTGTGTATTATTAGGAAGAGGATGCAGTGTGTGTATTTTTAGGAAGTGGATGCAGCGTGCGTGTGTATTATTAGGAAGAGGATGTAGCGTGCGTGGGTTTATTTAGAAGAGGGTGCAGTTTGTGTATTATTCGGAAGGGGATGCAGTGTGTAGTGTCTTATGAACAAGATGCAGTGTGTGTATTAGGAAGAGGATGCAGTGTGTGTGTTTGTGTATTAGAAAGAGGATGCAGTGTGTGTGTGTGTATTAGAAAGAGGATGCAGTGTGTGTGTGTATTAGAAGGAGGATGCAGTGTGTGTATGTATTAGAAAGAGGTTGCAGTGTGTGTGTATATTAGGAAGAGGCTGCAGTGTGTCTGTGATTGGGTGAGTGTTAGGACATGGATGCAGTGTGTGTGTATTATAAAGAGGATGCAGTGTGTGTGTGTATTAGAAAGAGGATGCAGTGTGTGTGTGTATTAGAAAGAGGATGCAGTGTGTGTGTATTAGAAAGAGGATGCAGTGTGTGTGTATTAGAAAGAGGGTGCAGTGTGTGTGTATTAGGAAGAGGATGCAGTGTGTGTGTATATTAGGAAGAGGATGCAGTGTGAGTGTGTATTAGGAAGAGGATGCAGTGTATTAGAAAGAGGAAGCAGTGTGTGTGTGTATTAGAAAGAGGATGCAGTGTGTGTGCGTATTAGAAGGAGGATGCAGTGTGTGTATGTATTAGAAAGAGGTTGCAGTGTGTGTGTATATTAGAAAGAGGCTGCAGTGTGTCTGTGATTGGGTGAGTGTTAGGACATGGATGCAGTGTGTGTGTATTAGAAAGAGGATGCAGTGTGTGTGTATTAGAAAGAGGATGCAGTGTGTGTGTATTAGGAAGAGGATGCAGTGTGAGTGTGTATTAGGAAGAGGATGCAGTGTGTGTGTGCATTAGAAAGAGGCTGCAGTGTGTCTGTGATTGGGTGAGTGTTAGGACATGGATGCAGTGTGTGTGTATTAGGAAGAGGATGTAGGGTGTGTGTGTGTATATGTGTTATTTGGAAATGGATGCACGGTGCGTGTATCTTATTTGGAAGAGGATGCAGTGTGTGTGTGCCTGTGTGTTATTTTGAAGTGCATGCACTGAAAGGACTTGTCCCTCCACCTGATGGTATCAATGTTCCATGCAATATATTCCATCAGGAATATAGCGTCTCATCGTACATTGTATTAGGACGGGGATGCACCATGTGTTTATTATTTGGAATAGGATGCCATGTGTGTGTGTGTATTAGGAGGAGGATGCAGTGTGTGTGTATTAGAAAGAGGATCATGGTGTGGGTGTATGTTAGGAAAAATATGCACTGTGTATATATGAGGAAGGGGGTGCAGTTTGTGTATTATTAGGAAAGGGATTCAGTGTGTGTGTGTTTATTATTAGGAAGAGGATATACTGTGTATTATTGGAAATGTGATGCAGTTTGTGTTTATTATTAGTAAGGGGATGCAGTGTGTGTATTATTAGGAAAAGGATACTGTGTGTGTATTATTAGGAAGGGGATGCAGTGTGTGTATTATTAGGAAGGGGATGCAGTGTGTGTATTATTAGGAAGGGGATGCAGTGTTTGTATTATTAGGAAGGGGATGCAGTGTGTGAGTATTAGGAAGAGGATGCAGCGTGTCTGTTATTGGGTGTGTGTTAGGCCAAGGATGCAATATATGTGTGTATTAGGAAGAGGATGCAGTTTGCATGTGTATTAGGAAGAGGATGCAGGTTGTGTGTGTGTGTGTATGTGTTATTTGGAATTGGATGCACGGTGTGTGTATCTTATTAGGAAGAGGATGCACTGTGTGTGGGCCTGTGTGTTATTTTGAAGAGCCTGCACTGAATGGACTCCTCCCTCCACCTGAGGTTACCAATGTTCCAGGCAATATATTCCACCAGGACCAAAGCATCTCATTGTACATTGTATTAGGACAGGGATGCAGCCTATGTTTATTATTTGGATTAGGATGCCATGTGTGTGTGTGTATTATTAGGAGGAGGATGCCGTCTGTGTGTATTAGAAAGAAGTTCATGGTGTGGGTGTATATTAGGAAAAATATGCACTCTGTGCATTATTAGGAAGGGGGTGCAGTGTGTGTATTATTAGGAAAAGGGTGCAGTGTGTGTGTGTTTATTATTAGGAAGGGGATGCAGTGTGTGTGTGTGTTTGTGTATTAGGAAGAGGATGCATTGTGTTTCTGTGTGTATTAGGAAGAGGTTGCAGGGTGTGTCTGTATTAGGAGGAGGTTGCAGTTTATTCTCCCCTTTCTTTTATCCTCTCTATTCCCTCTCCACCCTTTTTCTCTCTCCTTCCCTCTTTTTCCCTTCTCTCTTTCTGTCATGTTTTTCTCCCTCTCTCCCTCGCGCGCTCTCTTGCGTTCTTGCTCTTTCACACACTTTCTATCATGCACACTCTCTCACGTGCATTCTCTTGCGCACACACTCTTTCTCCCAATTTTTCTCTCTAGTACCATGCCACATGAATTTCCTGGGTGTGTCATGGTTATTTCTGTCACATTTTTCAGTCACACTTGAAGTGCTGGTCAAGCTGAATCTGTCATGTACGTTTTGTGTCAGCCATGACTCAATGGTTGCACTCTAGCTCTGATTCCAACTCAGTGAGACTTGAGCACATTACAACACTGGAGTGTCATAGATTTTGTTAGGGATACCATCTTTCAGGTGAGGCACTAAAACCAAGGCCCCATCTTGTCCTGCAGGAGGCTGTAAAATATCTTACTGCCCCATTTTGAAGACCAGGGGAGTTCACCCCAGAGTTTAGGGCAACATTTATCCCTCAAATAAAAGCAGTTTATCTGATTGTTACCACATTGCTATCTGTGGGATCTTGCTGTGTGCAAATTGGTTGCTGCGTTTCATGCATTATAACAGCCACTACATTTCAAAAATTACTTCATTGGTTGTAAAGCACTTTGGGATGTCCCGAGGTCATAAAAGGGGCTGCATAAATCCATGTTTGTTGTTTTTATTTGAATCTGCAAAGTACTCTGACTACACAACAAATGAACTCTATATTACCTCAGGCTATGTTTATTTCATAAAATCTGGACTTTTTGCATTCGTGGGGTGAGCCAGCTGAACAAAGTGGCTCCAATGATCCTGTTATTAATTGCTTTGACTCATCTGGAGTTTGTGTAGATGCAAAACATTCCTTCCTTTATTTTAAAGCAGCCTGGCATTTGCTTTACTCTGAGCAATGCCATGGGTGATTCCTAGGAGGAGGTGGTGGCATCGTGGTAACGTCACTGCTTTGGAGGCATGGTTTCAAATTGCACCATGGCAGCTGGTGGAATTTAAATTCAATTAATAAACCTGGAATTATAAAGCTGGTTCCAGTCATGGTGATCATGAAACTATCATCGATTAGGTAAAAACCCATCTGGTTCACCAATGTCTTTTGAGAAGGAAATCTGTCGTCCTGACCTGGTCTGGCCTACACTCCAGATCCACAGCAATGTGGTTGACTCTTAACTGCCCTTTGAAATGGCCCAGCAAGCCACTCAGTTCAAGGGGCAATTAGGGATGGGCAACAAATGCTGGCCTTGCCGGCAATGTCCACATGCCCTGAAAGAATAAAGAAGAAAAAATTAAAAGTGCACACAATTCATAAACAATAAAGATAAATGTAAAATAAAAGCAAAATACTGCAGATGCTGGAAATCTGAAACAAAAACAAAAATAGCTGGAAAAACTCAGCAGGTCTGACAGCATCTGCGGAGAGGAACATAGTTAACATTTCGAGTCCGTACGACTCTTCAACAGAACTAAGGAAATCTAGAAATGTGGTGAAATATAAGCTAAATAAAGATAAATGTACATTGAAATGTACAATCGTGTTATAAGAGCTTTACTGATGTGTAAATTCTAATTGTATAACATCTTTGTAAGATACATTTTGATGTACTGTACACCTAAATGTAATTACTTCTTACACTTTCTTTAGTCACCCACCTGAGTCACTCTTAATCATAATAAAATTCAGTCCAACTATTATTCCCATATGTATTCTAATTTACCCAAATTCTTCTAAATTGTCTTTGATGAATCGGATGAACAGCTGTGCGAGAACGGGGAGAAATAGATTAAAGCAAATTTAAAAACAACTGAACAGGTCAAAGCTAGCTGTAATGGTAGGAACACATAAAATCTCAATTTTCAAAAAAAGCACATTAACCTATATATTTGATAAAACATTTCTGTGTATATTCGTAGAATTATATATAGAATCATAGTGCAAATCTGGGATGATTCCACTCTAAGTGCGGTAGTGGCGGGGAAAAAGGACATTTTACCTGCCGGCCACAATGGCAGTTTTCACGCCCTATCGCCCCATTATGCAGCCACAGGAAACACGCTGTCTCTCTGGCGGACGACCTCTAATTTTCCCACCATGCTGTTACCTCACCACTTCCTCATGCAGGGCGCCTATATTTAAACTGCAGCCGTGTGCTTGCAGCCCAGGACTGTTCCAGTGAACATGTCCCAAAGCCAAGAAGAGTACAGCATCCTTGGGACACCTTCTGGACACCGTGGAGGCCCGCCATGATGTCCTCTACCCCCGCTCTGGCTGCAGGAGATCCAACAATCTCACCAGTCTGGCTTGGGAGGCGGTGGCTGTGGTGGTCAGTGCCAAGGCTATACAGAAGAGGTTGGCCAACCAGTACAGAAATAGGATGAATGATCTCATCTGTGCTGCCAGGGTAAGGCAACTATCTCATCAGTCTAAACTCAGACAGTCACAAGCCCATTACACATTCACTGGTATCTCACTCACTGCCAGCTCAAGGGACATCACAACTCACTCTCTCTCAGACACCCTCACATCTTCATCTGGCCTGATCTCCTCTGGAGACTGCCACCTCAGCCCTCACCCTCTTGAGGCCACTTGCACAGATTAACATGTGCCCCCACACACACCCTGGGATACCCCCCCTTCCCCAGTACAGCCCTCGTCCTGCAGCCTCTTCCCTTGCCTGAGGCCACTTCTCCCCCTTCGCCAAGCAAGCCCTAGCCCTGCAGCCATTGAAAATCCACCCCTGCCTTATGGTCTGGCAGGTAGAGACCTGCCCATGATCCCTCCATAAAAGTAATGTGGTGCTGTCTGTGAAGCCTGGCACTGATGACCATGAGTGCTGCCCAAAACAAGGTAGGCATACAAACCTCAAAGTCCTGAGTGAAGTGCAGCTCACCAGTTGCACATCACTTATGTACAGTTGTGAAACACATTAGCGTACAATCACGCCGACATGCCCAAATGATCCTGTGTGGGGGGGATGATTCCAGGCAGCAGGATTTATAATGAGGTGTCAAAGTATTGAAATTAGGTTCCCGACGTCCGGTAGTGGGAAACACGGCCCGCTATTGATGGGCGGACCGGACAATCGCAAACTGTTTCACAACGGCGTGAAAGCGTTTTTTGGTCTTCCCACCATATTGTCTGTTCACGCTTGCCATGATGCCCGCAACCTACAGGACTGGAAAGTTCCGGCCATTGAATGTTATAGCACAGAAGTAGGCCAATCAGACCATCGTGTCTGTGTTGGCTCTATGAAAGAACTATCCAATTAGTCCCACTCCCCTGCTTGTTCCCCTTTATTTCTCTGTCTGAAAGGGAAGATGGTTGATGAGAAGGAACTAGCTCCCAAGAAGGGAGCCAAGAAAGCCTTAAAGAAACCGGTAGCAAAGGGCGGCAAGAAGCGGTGAAAGTCGAGGAAGGAGAGTTACTCCATCTACATCTACAAAGTGATGAAGCAGGTTCACCCCGACACCGGCATCTCCTCCAAGGCCATGAGCATCATGAACTTGTTCGTGAGCGATATTTTCGAGCGCATCGCGGGTGAGGCTTCCCGCCTGGCCCATTACAACAAGTGCAGCACCATCAGCTCCTGGGAGATCCAGACCGCCGTGCGCCTGCAGCTGCCCTGGGAACTGGCCAAGCACACCGTGTCGGAAAGGACAAAGACGCTTACCAAGTACTCCAGCTCCAAGTAAAACCCCAGAACTGACTGAAAAACACATTCATAAATCTGCAATTTACTCATTTTCAGGTATTTATCCAATTGCCCTGTGAAAGTTATGATTGAATCTGCTTCCACCACTCCTCAGGCAGCACATTCCACATCATAACTCGCTGAATTTAAAAATACAAGACTGGAAATTTGTTTGCCCAACTCCTTGGGACACAGATCATCATTCACAACCAGCTGCATCGGTTCCATCGGAGATGGGCAGTGCGTAACTTCTTGCTCCCACCTCAATTACCTGATTGTGGAGTGAGTTCTTGGCGGCTGGTGTCCTCTTTATACTGCTGACTACCTCTGCGTTCAGTAGGGGGCTGAACAGTGTTGTCTTGAGATCATGTGATGGAGCCAGCATGCTCCTCTTAATGGCAGCTGTCCCTCTTAGAGGGAAACTGCACGGAATAATATTACTGGAATTGTAATAAAACGGAAGATCAAAGACCAGGGTAGAGTAAGGATTCCAGATTGTTGGATGTAATTTTGGAGGCATCAGTGGTGCAGCTGGGCAAAAAAAGAGACGCCATGGTTCCACACCAGAGGGGTTTTCCAGGAGTACCCTCAAGGACCACCCTCAGAAGGGAATGGCAACAAATGGCCAGGGCGGTCAACTCCCAGAATCTGGACCCGTGGACCTGACCTTACGCGGGTGGTAAAGATCAGTAAACATGTCTTCACATACATCTCCTCACCATCACTCCACCAACCCCTCGCACTGCTTCATGCACCAGAACCCATTCACCCAGTAGCAGACACTGACACTCGGAACTCAGGCCTAACATCCAGATACTGTACCTCACCCTCACACGTTCTAATGCTGCCAGCCTCACACCCAGCTCCTGCTGTTTCCACACATCTCCAGTGATTCAGCTATGGCAGGCGCATCACCCAAACACAATCACTGACCCTCTGTTCTCTGTCTTACCCGCGATAGATGGAAGCAGAGCAGAATTGTTGGGAGACAAAGACACTTTAATCTCCTAAACCCCATGGGGAAGATGGTTCTCTGCGCCATGGGACATGATTGCAAAGGGGCTTGCAGCATCTATTTCACTGAGAACATGGAGAATGATGGTGTGCTCCTGCATATGGCCCTTCTCAACTCCCAGCTCACTTTATCCTAACTGGCTTGATGAGCAAGCTGCAGATGGATGACCTTGGACCATTTGCTTTCCACCCCAACCCTGTTTCCTTCATCCCAATCTTCCCCTCCTGAGTTCCTGCTTTCAGACACCCAAGAGCTGCAACCTATCCAGCCACAGCAGCCCCTGGAGCAGGATAGAGAGTAACAGCACAGCACTGATGAAGATGCCCCCAGCTCAGACACTGGGACTGCATGTTACCTTGGAGTCTAGTACAGAGTTGGGATCAGCACGTGGTGAGACATCTGGGCATGAGTGGGCAGCAGCCAGACCAGTGGTAAGGGAAGTTTCCCTTGCCAGCTCGCTGGAGGGTGGGATCGCAGATGGGTTCTGCAGCAGAGGATTCAGATGAGGACTTCGATGGGCCAGCATACAGGAGGATGCTGTTGGGCATGCACACAGAGATACTGGGTGCATTGGCTGGCTTGTCACTGTCGAAAAGCATGAACATGTCCGGCTCCGAGTTAGCAGAGAGCAGCATGCAGCAGAGCTTGCTCTCTCTGCAGCACGTCCTTATCACACTTCACCCAGAAACACTGCAACTGCTGCCTTCTTACCTGTTGCCGCCTTTGTGTGGATAGGTCACCCCTGTGAGGAGGCAGCAACACACATGTCGCCAAATCCAGGAATTGGCCACAGAGTCTTCAGAAACACTCCACAGCACTTGTAGACACTTTGCAATGGCAGAAGTTCTTGAGGATTCCCTCACCTGAAATTTGGTTGCCCGGGCTTTTGAGGAAGGCTAGTGTGGGGCCTTTCTTGCAGCTTCACACTTGTTGTTTCCTGAGTGGTTACAAATTTGTTGCCTGGCCCTGTATTCTGCTGTTGAATCAGCTGCTTAGGCTGTGAGATGTCAGGATAGTATTGATTCACTGCCTTGAAGCACACACTGGGGCACCCTCACAAAGCGGTGCTCAGCCTCCAGGCAGCGCACAGCAATGAGTTCTGCTCCCAAAATCTCCTCACTCTTCCCCGCACCAGGTTGTTTGGCCAATGATTCTGTATCTGCTTATTTATCTACGTCTCTGGCAATGGCATTGTACATTTGAATGGGGATTCAGGTTCATCATTATGTCTTGACTCACTGAGGGTGACGCTGTAATCTCAAGCCCCAATGTTCCCGAGCCACAACAAGTGTGAAGATGTTTGATCAAACCACCAGATTGCCCCAATTCTGCCTAACTGTTTACTTTAGGTTCACAGAATATGAGCACCAGGTTTGTAAACTTAATAAGTAAATAACTGTTTATTGAACAAACTGTTGTTAGCCAGCGGCAAAAGAAAGAAATATGGACTGCTAATTTCTAATTCTATAACCTAAACTCTGTCCCTTCTTAAACCCCTATACACACATGTACAAGACACACAAAAACAGATTTTAAAGGTGGGATAAAACAGTTCAACAGCACCAATTCCAGAGTACAGGATTCGATTTTGTTCGAAGGGTTGATTTTGATCAATGTCTTTCAAATTCCTTTCAGTTCTTGTTGATGACACAAGGTGGTCTTCCAGCACTTTCAGTATTTAGTTCACTGGTTAAGCACTTGCCTTTCAATGTCTCTAACAGTGATTTTCCCCATTGCCGCTTGACAGGGGTTTTCAGAGAGAACAGGTTATTGAGATATGAGGAGAAAAAGCCAGCTAGCTATCATTGTGGAAGTATTGGAATATTCCACACACAGGAGAGAGAGGTTTTAGGTCTTTTTCATTTCAGGCTAGGAGCTATTCTGCTGCTCTGCTCTCTCACAACCTGGTCAGGAGCCAATTAAAACGTTGTTGCCAGGCAGCTCCCTTGGTCCAGGACTCCCTTCTTGTACCATCCTGTCTTTCATGGCACGCCCTGTTCTAGTACTACAACATTGTATATATCTCTCATCCTGTTCCAGTGGACATGTCTTTCAAACTGCAGCTATTGTAATTTTAATCCACAATCCAACAGAAAATAATAAGATATCTTCCTTACAATTATGAAACCTGTAGCATATTATGATTACACACACTAGCTGAAGAAATACACCCACATGTCCAGGTTACTTGTCATGGCTGACAGCAATGTGAGACAGGGGTTAAGGTAACATTAAGTTTGTTATTGATTTCTGGGGATTACTTAGGCCTGGGTTCAAGGAGCTACAGAGTGGGTGAGTGTGTAGGCGGAGGTTATTAGAATATTATTTTGTTACAAGGAAAAGTGACTCCTCTTCACAATATATAATATCACAAATGTTATGGGGAATAGCAACCCCTTTTATGTTGATTAAATATTAAATTAAGCATGTAAACTGTACATTATATTGCAAGTCCCTGCATTACCCATTACTCCTGTGATGGGCACCAACGAAGTTAGAGATGTTTCGGGACTGGGAGCAGTAGTGATTCAAGTAATTGGCTTTTCCTCATTTAGTTGTTGGTTTTCCCTGAGGCAATCAGCACTGGCGCTGGCTGCCTCAGAGCACATCAACATTGCAGTAGGGACCAGAAGCAGGCATTAGGCCTTTCATTTGCATGTGCTTTAGACATGGATAAAGGATGCATCGTTTGTCCCTTACCAAGATGTGCCCAGTGCTATTCACTGCAGAAATGTGGGGCACATCAGACGTCATCTTGGTCCCCGAGCAAAAGGCATTACTGATCCCTGTTTCCTATACACAGGATGGTCAGACTGTATTGCATAGGATTTTGTGCACAGAAACAGGCCCGTCTGATGGAGTTCATGCTGCACACAAGCCTCCACCCATCTTACTTCATTGTAGCCTATGGGCATGTCCTTCTGCTCCCTTCTCCTTCAAAATAGGTAATCAGACCTCTCATTGAGGATTCAGCTCCACTGTGGAGCTTCTACCTGAGAAGGTAAATGTGAGGTTTTTTTTTGCCAGTATTTACTTGGACTTCTTCCATCCTGTCGTTCTCTAAGATCGCGATTGGAATGCTTTCTAGATATCTCAAATGGTTCCTCAAGTGATAACTCAAGATTAGGAGAGAGATTTTCTCACCAGGGCAGGGTAGTGGAGATAATCAACTCCCTCAAACAGGAGCTGAATAAAAATGTGGTGGGGAATGAGATTGGTGAGTTAGAGGGACAGGTCCCGGCTGAGATGGTCAAATGGGACAGGATTGCTCTGTGCCTATGGGGAGGGAAGATGGAAGAGGGAGGGTGTTGTTTGGGAAACAGCAGGTCATGATTGACTATGGAGTTGTGAGGATGGATTGGCATTTGAGAATGTTGTGAAGTACTGATCCAGATTTGTCCTTCAGGAGATGGAATGCTTAGAGTCTATGAAAAAAGAGAGGTCTATAGAAGGAACTTAATTGAAGAGGTGAATGGCCTCATTTTGGGCCAGCCTTTCTCTGTAGTTTCCTCCTTCCCTGTGGTGAATGAGCCAGTCTCCACTAATTCCACCCCCCAGCAGAGGCGTTGACTTGGAGAAGAGTGGCATTTTAGAAAATGTGGTAATGCCACCCGCACACAGACACTCCGGAATTGATTTTGAAGGCCAACAAAGAGAAATACTTACACACAGGGGTTATAGTATAGAAACCATGGCTGAGAGGGTTAAATTATGAGGCTGTTGCATAGACTAAGCCTTTATTCCCTTGAGCATAGAAAGTTAAAGGGCACTCTAATTGAGGTGTTTAAGATGATTAAATGAGTTGATAGAGTAAAATAGAGAGAAATTATTTCCTCTGGTGGCATTGTGAAGTTATAACCTTTTAACTTAGAGCTGGCCTGTTCAGACAGCATAATGGAAATCTGAAAACTCTCCTGCAACAGGGTGTTGAGGTCAATTGAAAATTACAAATCTGAGCTTGCTAGATTTTTGTTAGGTAAGGGTATTAAGGATTATGGAACTAAGGTGGGTAAATGGAGTTAGAATTGAGATGATCCATGATCTAATTCAATAGTGGAACAGGCTCAAGGGGCTGAATGGCCTACTTCTGTTGAAACAGCCCACTTGGGCCAATCTGTACATGAGGAAATAGTCCTAATCACATTTACACACCCCGTGGCCATGTCACTACAACCCTTTCTCTTCTACGCACCTATCCAATCTGCCTGTACTATTCTGAATATAGCCACTAGTCCTAGAGGGGAATTCCAAAGCCTCACAACTCTCTTAGGAAAGTATTTTTTCCCACTCTCTGACTAAATCTCTTGCATTTAATTTTGCATCCATAGCCCTTCCTTCCAGACCCGTCAAACTACTGCTTCTATATACCCTGTGCCATCCTTTCATAATCACCCAGAAAGAAAACATCTTTAAGTCTCTCTTTGTATTTGTATTTCCTCAAATCAGGCAACATCTGAGTCAACCTGTGTTATACCCTGTCTGAACGAGAATGATCTCCTGAGTTAGGTTGATCCCCATGGGGCAACGGGGTTCTCGAAGAGGAACTGGAGGGTTTTTTTTTCCTGTCCAACATTGTTCATGTGTAAGCTTCAATAAAAAGATGAAGTTATGGTGGGTCAGGTGCCGGGGAGAGGAAAAAACCCTCTTTCCTGCTCCCTCTGTTGCAAACTCCATGCAGCAGAATTTTCACAGTCGTTCAGTTTTCCCTAGAGGCAGGAATTGATTCCTGAAATGTGTATGATGTGTATCAGAGAGTCATCTGTTACAAATTACGGCAGCAACTCAGGAAAGGTGCCACATTTGTCAATGGCAGAACATGCTAGGTCAAGCCAAGCAATGCAATCATGAACTCAATCATCTGGTTACCTCTTCCAAGCAGCCAGTGACCTAGCTGAAGAGTTGGCCACTGTTGGAGCTTAGTGCTTAAAGAACTTGCATTTATATAGCATCTTTCATGACCGCAGAACATCCCAAAGCGCACGACAGCCAATTAGGTTTTTTAAATATAGTCAATTTCAATGTAGGAAACATAGCTGCCAATTTGTGCACAGCAAGATCCCACAAACAAAAATGTGACAATGACTAGGTCATCCATTTATATGATATTGCCTGAAAGATAAGCTTTGACCATGGGATCTTTTACCAGGCAGACTTGGCTCCAAAGATGGCACCTTTAGCAGTGCAGCACTCTCTCAAATACTGCATTGGAGTGCCAGCCTGAATTATGTGCTAAAATTTCTGGAGTGGGACTTGAACCCACAACCTTCTGAATCAGAAGTGAGAACAATGATGATAATCAGGGGAGAAAAAAATGAGGCATTTGGAAAGGTTGGAGTTAATTAAGGAGAGCAAGGATGGATTTGTAAAGACAGATCATGCTTGACTAATCTAGTTGAATTTATTGCTAAAGTAACAGAGAAGGCTGATGAAGGGAATTCAGTGGATGTTGTCTTTATGGATTCTAAGAAGGCATTTGACAAAGTACCATATAAAAGGCTGGTTAACAAAATCAAGGCTCATGGAATAGGAGGATGTGTCCAATTGAATTAAAAAATTGTCTTAAGGGCGTAAAACAGTGAGTCTTGGTAAATGGTTATTTTTCAGATGGGAGGATGATAGCCAGTGATGTTCCCCAAGGGTCAGTGCCAGGACTACAACCTTTTTTTGCTATATATAAATGATTTGGATCATGGAGTATAGGGTAGAATTTCAAAATCTTCCAAGGATACCAAACCTGGAGAAGTGACAAAGAGTGAGGATGATATGAATTGCATGCAACAGGACGTAGGCTGGCAGAATGGACAGACAAGTGGCAGATGGAATTTAATACAGAGAATCGTGAGGTGATGCATTTTGACAGAAAGGATGGAGATAGGTAATATAGACTTAATAGCACAGTTCTAAAGAGTGTGCAGGGACAGAGGGACCTGCGGGTGCATTTGCCTAGATCTTTGAAAGTGGCAGGACATATTGAGAGAGTGGTTAGCAAAGCATATGGGATCTAGGGCTTCATAAATAGAAGTATTGCGTACAAAAGCAGGAACGTTATGCTGAACCTTTATAAAGCTCTGGTTAGGCTCCAACCAGAGTATTGCATCCAGTTCTGGGCACCACACTTTAGGAAAAATGTGAGGGTCCTTGAGGAGGCACAGAGGCGATTTACCAGAATGGTTCCAGTGATGGGGGGATTTTAGTTACAAGGTCAGGTTGGAGAAGCTGGTGGAGTAAAGGAGATTGAGGGGAGATTTGATAGAGGTGTACAAGATGATGATAGGTTTAGATAAGGTAGACAAGGAAAAACTGCTCCTATCTGCTGATAGTACAAGGGCTAGGGGACACAGATTTAAGATTTTTGGCAAGAGAAGCTCGGGGAATGTGAGGTCAAACTTTATGCAGTGAGTGGTAATGAGCTGGAACTCAGTGCTCACAAGGGTGATGGAAGCAGAGACAATCGATGATTACAAGAGAAAATTGGATGGGCATTTGAAGGAAATAAACCTGCAAGGCTATGCAGATCAAATGGGTTGGGGAGCTGACTGGATGGCTCTGTGGCAAACCGGCATAGGCTCAATGGGCCAAATGGTCTCCTTCTGCGCTGTAAATGGTTCTATGCTTGTAGGTTTGCTAAATTATTTTGAGCTGTTTCAGCCAAGTTCATCGTGATCATAGAAATCAAAATCAGGCCACAGTTAAAGGATACAACTTATACAGGGTAGTGGTGGGCAGGGGTACAGTTTACTATTTATATTACAGGGTTACATGCTCTGATGCCTAAGACCTGTGTAGTTAGGCCTTACATTACACCGACCTGTCTAGAAGTCAAAAACTAAACCACTGGTTGAGCTGGAACTCAGTGTCACCTTGTTAATCAAATTCACCTGAGGTTCTCCTATAAATACCAGGTATGAGTGCAGCAGATTGTGAGCCTGTTTAAACATATGGAATGGTCTTTATTTTTGAGTGACACCTATCAAAATAGATCACAAAATCCCAGATGAATGTCTTTCCTGATGTGTAGGTGAGACTTGGCAGGTCTTAAGATGGTGTTTTATAAGCAGGAAACAGTCAGCCAACAACTGTAGCAAAGTTTCTTCAATTCGTACTTTTTAAATGGCACTTTCGTGAACTCAATAGTTGAGAAATTTCAATGCTGGGAAATGGAACAGTTTCCAGTTCAGGTATTCTGTGTCGCAGGTTGGGTACAGCATGTGATTAGATACAGAGTAAATCTCCCTCTACGCTGTCCCCATCAAACACTCCCAGGGTAAACATTAGCAACTCTCAGTAAAGTTGCCAACTTGTACAGAATTACAGAGGTAATGAGGATGCTGTGGTTCATACTGTAGGTCCATGCCTACAAGGAGCTATATTGCGGCCCCTTCGATGGGAGGCTTTTCATCTCGTTCATCTGGATCGGTTTGGAACTCGGTATCTATTCCCAGAGTACCCATCCCTCCCCTTGTTTTAACTTTCAGAAATGTAATCTGCTTTAGTCGGGCTATTAAATTGGTCTGGTATTGTGGGGCAGGATGGGGTCTTGAATTGATTATGAAGGGCAGCCAGCCCTTTGCTCTGCTGAGTGTTAATAAGGCAATGACTGTAAGCACCTGATATACAGCTGAAAATGAAGCACAGCCCTGAACCCCCGGGACACTGAGTAACTGCAGCCTCCAAGGGTGCTGTTCCAACGGTATTAAATCAGGGTTCCTAAAACAATAGAGGTTCCAGATGAACGACATTTTTATCACAATGCTAGGATATAAATTACGGTAAACTATTTTTACAGGTGGATGAAGTACATGATGATAGAAATAGTTCAGAAAGGTCCAGTCTGTGGGATAGAGGAAAAAACAGTGCATGTCAGCTGTGGCTCAGTTGGTAGTACTTTTGTCTCTGAATGATGAGGTTCTGGGCTCAAGTCCCACTTGAGCAGAAATCAAGGCTGACACTGCACTGCAGTACTGAGTGCAGCACTCCGCTGCAGTACTGAGTGCAGCACTCCGCTGCAGTCCTGAGTGCAGCACTCCGCTGCAGTCCTGAGTGCAGCACTCCGCTGCAGTACTATCAGAGGTGTTTTATTTTTTGGATGAGATACCAAACTGAGGTTCCATTTGCCTGCTTGGGTGGACATGAAAGATCCCATGGCATTATTTCACAGAAGAGCAGGGGAGTTCTCCCAGGTGTCCTGGCCAATATTTATCCCTCAATCAACATCGCAAAATTCAGATGATCTGCTCATTACTGTTTGTGGGATCTTGCTGCATGCAAATTGGCTGCCATGCTTCCTACATTGTAACAGTGATTACATTTCAAAAGTCTTTCACTTGCTGTGAAGCGGTTTGAGACGTATGGTAGTTGTGAAAAGCACTATATAAATGCAAGTCTTTCTTTTTGAATTCTTGCTGTTCCAGTCATTGTGTCAGTGTTTGCTGACAAAGTCAGAACAAAATAGGCGACTCTCTCCTCATGTTCCATTTCTACCTATAACCTGACACCTGTGATCCAGTCTAGGCCCCTCTCCCCTCAGTCCCATTCCTAGTCTGGACCAGCGAGCAATCAACCAAATCAGGCTCCTAGTATATAACACACAGATGGTGCATGCTGGAAATCAGAACAAAAATAAGAATGAAAATGCTGGAAATACTTGACAGGTCAGGCAGAAAATGTGGAGAGAGAAACAGTTAACACTGCAGGTCAATGACCTTTCAGGCCCCTCTTATGTTTGCCACTCAATCTGTTTTGTGCAGGTCTTATCCCTTAACATCTCATTCAGAAGGTGGCAGCTCTGTAATGCAACAACAGCTTGCATTTACATAGCATGCTGAAAGTAGTAAAAAGTGCTTCACAGGACCCTTACCAGACAAAACATTGACACCGTGCCACACACGGAGTTGTTAGGTCAGATGGCCAAAAGCTTGGTCAAAGAGGTAGGTTTTAAGAAACACCTTAAAAGGAGGAGAGGGGTAGAGAGGGAGACATTGCTGAGGGTTGTGGGGCTGGAGGAGATTACAGAGAGTGGGAGTGACAAGGCCAAGGAAAACTAGAATAGAATTTTAAATTTGAGGCTTCGCTAGATGGGAACCAATGTAGGTCAGCGAGGGCTGATGGGTGAAAGGGACTTGGTGCACCTGAGAGGGTAAATTCACACTCCCAGCAGCAGAGGGAGCGTGGGGTGACAATAGATCTACACCATCTAAACACAGTTCCTCCAAACCTTTAAGACCAGATCTCTGTTGGGAGTGTGTGGGTGTGATGGAGGGGTTGGTGAATTGATCCTTTGAAGAACAGACACTTGGGCAGATCTGTGGTGAATGGTAGAGCCGTAACCTGGAAGTTCCCCTTCAAGCCACTCACCATCCTGACTTGGAAACGCCATACCTTTACTGTCACTGGGTGAAAATCCTGGAACTCCTTCCCTAACAGCATGGTGGGTGTACCTACACCACAGAGACTGCAGTGGTTCAAGAAGGTGGCTCATCACCACCACCTTCTCAAGGGCAACTAGGGATGGGTCTAGCCAGCAATGCTGACATTCCATAAATTAATTTTTTTTAAAAGAGGCAAAAATATTGGGCTGCAGAGGAAGGGGAGAGGGGCAGCAAAGATAAATTATCGAAGCACACCATCAGTTGGTAAGCAGGTGCTGTCACCATGATTACCATAATGCTTGGTCAATTGTGCCAATCATTTGCATCTGCAGAAAATATTCCCGGAGGCTTTGTCTTTTCCCCTGAATAAACTGATGGGAATAAAATCAAAAACAAAATGTAGTGGCTTAAGATTGTGAAAGTGGCTGCCCCTTTTAATAAGCTCAGTTCTGTGCCCCCCACCCCCCAAACCTACCCCAGCTCCTGCTTTCAACCAGACTTTTTTTGTCTGTATAAGAAAAAAAGTGAGCCAGTGTGATTATTTCTCGAATTTTGGTCCAGGAGAGGATCAGGTGTTCAGCTTCCAAGAACGCCTTGGCCGCTTTGATTGCTACAGTGGAGTGGATGTTGAGTCGATTGCTCATGTGCAGTGAATCGGATACAGGAGTCTGTTTGACAGCTGCTACACGGGTCCCCAGGATCAGAGGTCAAGATGTGTAGCTTCTATTTCAGGCATCGTGTTATTGTTCCAGTGCTGGCTGTGGCTGCCTGGAGAAAAGCTTTCACTGAGGCAGATAGCTTATGTTTTGTGCCCTGATTGTGTGCGGGGGGAGTGTTGGCAGGGGTTGGGGTAGTTTAACAAACACATCGCCTGCCCACCCAGCCCTTTTGCATTGGACTTGAGCACCTTGGCAGGCAGGCCCCCCATCCTGCCAACTTCACTAAGGTCACCTGTTTAAGAAGAGTGACCTCGGTCAACCCAGCATGAGCGTTTAGCGGCGGTTGCTGTATGCCAGGTGACGGCACCGCCATTGTGGGTGTCCACGTGTGGCACTCCTGCCTGCGAGTCAGGTGATCACAGGTTCAAGTCGAGCTTCAGAAGATTTGACATACTAATCCTGGCTGAGTCGCTGTACTATCGAGGGAGTGCTGTATTGTTCCCTAGGTGAGACATTAAACCAAGGTCTGGCCTGCCCTCTCTGGTGGACGTTAAACGTGTCTGGTGGAAGAAAAATATTGGGAGCTCTCCTCTGTCCTGACCAACATTTACTCCCCAACTAAAAATAGATGATTGGGCATTTACCTCACTGCAGACTGTGGGAGCTTGCTATGCACAATTTGACTGTCACGTTTCCTATGTTACAACAGCAACAAGTACTTCACTGGCTGTGGAGTGCTTTGAGATGCCCTGCAGTTGTGAAAAATGCTATAGAAATTCTTCCTTTAGTTGCTTTAATATAAACAGAAGTAAACAGTATGTTGTTCAATTAACCAGGCCTTTCTCCCCTCCTCCTTCCCACCCCCCCACTCCCCCTTCCCCCCAACCCCCCCAGCAGCCTCCCCTCCCCACCACCACTAGTAAATTGCCTATTTGCCTCTTTTCCACACACGAAGCTGTATTGCGGGTGTTGAAAGCATTGAGAAGGGATGGGATTGATGGGTGAGTCTATTTTTTTTTGCTCCCACTCATGCAGGAGAAAGAGGATCCCTGGCACTCTTACTGACTATCCCAGAGTGCTGAGGTTCATTGCGAATCACTGACAGATCCCAGACTTAGATCAGTTAACACCGCTTAGCACAGGGGCTGCAAAACCACAAGCCTTCCAGATCTGCTTGGCTTGAAAACTGAACTGTTGAGGGTGTATGGTTGTGACAGGTTTGCAATCAGTCTGCCTGCCACCAGCGAATAATATCAGTCACAAAGAGATCAGAGATTGAGACACACGACATCAACCACAAAAGCTACCCAGAAGCAGCCAGGAATGACTCGTCTTTCACCTACTGTCTGACATTCCTGGTCTCTGAACGTTTACCCATTGTACTACAGCTCTGCAGTCAGAACAAGAGTAGGCCAATCAACCGCTCCAGCCACTTCCACCATTCAGTTAAAGACTGGCTGATCTACTTCTCCACCTCCCTACTTTTACTCCATATCCTATAATATTTGTAATTAAAAAAACCAACAGTCCATCTCAATAATTTCAATTGTCCCAACATCCACAGCCTTTTGGGGGAGAGATTGCCACCACTCTTGGTGTGAAAAATATGTTTCATTGCTTAACCCCTGGACCACCTAGCACCAATTTTAAGGTTGTGCCCCCTTGTTCTCCGCCAGAGGAAATGGTCTCACCACATCCACCCTATAGAAACCCTTTATCATCTCAAACACCTCAAGAGGTCAGCCTTTAAATTTGATACTCAAGGGAATACAAGCCTAGATTATACAACCTGTTCTCATAATTTAACCCTTTGACCTTTGGTATAATTCTGGTGAATTTGCGCAGCACCCAGGGTGACCAACTCGCAGGGCTGGGGGTGGGAATTAAGGGATACTTTGGCATGGGGGTACTGTATGACAAGTATCACCCGCAAACTTCTTAATCATGCCCACTACATTAAAGTCTAAATCATTTGATATATACCACAAACAGGAAGAGACTTAGCAGAAGGCACTGAGCCCTGCAGAACCCCACTGGGAACAGCTTTCTAGTCACAAAAACACTCCTTGACCATTACCCTTGGCTTCCTGTCACTGAGCTGATTTTGGATCCAACTCTCCACTTTCCGTTGGATCCCATGAACTTTCAAATTACCAACCAGTCTGCTATGTGGAACCTTGTCTAAAGCCTTGCTAAAATCCATGTCGACTACATTAAACACTTTACCCTCATCATCCCTCCTTGTTAATTCCTCATAAATTCAATCAAGTTAGTCAAACAAGACCTTTCCTTAACAAATCCATACAGACTCTCTTTGTTTAATCTGTACCGCTCTATAATTTTTTTCCGATTATTTTCCCAGCACCGAGGTCAGGCAAATTGATCTGTAATTAGTGGGCAATTCCTTTCTCCCTTTTTAAAGAACAGTACAACATCAGCATCATCCGGACCTCCAGAGCTATGCCTGTAGCCAGTGAGGATTGGAAAATGATGGTCAGGGCTTCCATTATTTCATCCCTTGCTTTCCTTTCACCTTGGGATATAATTCATCCGAGTCTGGCCATTTATTACTTTCAAAGATGCTTAAACACCTTAATGTTTCCTCCCTCACTTTATCCTTTCCAATATTTCACACTCCTCCTCCATAACTACAGCATCTGCTTTGTCCCTCTCTTTTGTGAAAACAGGTGAAAGCCCACATCATTCACCTCCACACACTTTGGTCTCCAATTGGCCCTAGGCTTTCATCAGTTATCCTCTTGTTCTTAATGTATTTATGAAACATCTTTGGGTTTTCCTTGGTTTTACTTTCCAATTTTTTTCATGCCCTCCCTTTGCTATCCCAGCTTCCTTTTTAATTTTGCTCCTGTACTTTCTAAGCATTTTGTGACAAGGGACAGAGATCCACAACCTTGGGGTCATGGGCTATGGATGCCTGCAGGGTTCAAACTTGCAATCACAAAGACATTTGTATTTTGAGTTGGAATGCTGGGAATGAAAGACAGGATTGAGTTGAACCCAATCAGTTTGTTACGAGGCAGGCATTGTGGCTGACACAAGTATTGTGGGTTACAGTGTTAGCTTTCTCATTTCCAGCCCATTTAGAGGCTGCATATCCTGAACACTAAGCTGGATCGGCATAGTCTGGTTCAGTTTGGTTTTCCTGCTATCCTTCAGCTTTTCCAGACCAAAGAAAGACTTGCATTTATATAGCACCTTCCATAACCTTGATGTTCCGAAGCACTTCACAGCCAATGAAATACATTTGAAATGTCTTTACTGTTGGTAATTGACAAGGACTCAAGTTAATCCAAGATTAAGAAAAAGGGACTGAGGCAATATCTTATGTCCCCATCTCCCACCCACCACCAGCCCCCCACCCGGCCCCAAATGGCGAGGGGGCATCTAATAAAGCAGGGGGGTGGTGGGTGTGGACCCCAACACATTTGCAGCTCTACCCTGTGGACAGCCTCCCCACCTGCTGTCAATTGAGCCCTTAAGTGGGCAATTATTGCATTGGGAATGAGGGACCATTGAGAGCCGACTCATCCCCCTGCCCCCAATCACTTCTCCATCCCTGGGTCCCTCCTCAATCTGAGGCCTTAGGTTGGTGTTATACCTGCAACAGCCACCACCTCCTTGGTGGTGCTGCTGAGTACAGAAGAACTGTGAGCCTCTGATTGGCTGACAGCTCTTAATGGGGAGGGCTTGCTACGCACCCCCCCCACCCCAACCCCCCACCCACCGCCCGGGGCTCTTGATCCCAGGGGAAGCCTCACCTCAGGCCTGTTAAGTACTTGAGTGGTATATAAGCCACAGGCTTTCTTGAAAAGAGGCGCTGGTTGTCCAGCCAGTAGCTGAGATCAATGTTGCCTCCACAAAATTCTGCCCTAGGAGATGCAAATTAGTGAACTGATGTCGGGAAGCAGAGACATTGTTAATTAGTTTGGCACTCAGGGTTAGGACAATGGAGGTAAAAGTTTTGGATTCATTCAATGTGCAGTTTTTTGATGTGATGTAAAGGAGGAAAGTCCATTTAGATAACACCTTTCACAATGCCCTAATGACAAGGGAATAATTTTTCCAGTCTAGTCACTGTTGTAATGTAATGAAACATGGCAGCCAATTTATGCACAGCAGACTCCCACAAACAGCGAAGTTATAATGACTGAATAATCTGTTATTGTGGTGTTATCTTGACCAGGGAGAACTCCCCTGTACTTCTTCGAAGTAGCACCACACCTCCACCTGAGACGGTTTGGTGTCCCACCTGAAAGGTGGCACCTCAAGCAATGCAGCACTCCCTCAGTAATGCACTGGAGTGCCAACCCAGGATTCTGTGCTCAAATCTCTGGAGTGGGACTTGAACCCCCAGCCTCCTGACTCCTGAGATGAAAGCACTGACACTAAAGGATGCGCTAGATGGGCTGCCTCCCCTGGATTTTGTTCATACAGTTTCCCTTCCATTTTTCCCCTGCTCTTCTTAACGTATGATGCGGTTGGTTCCACTGTCACCGTGCCTTCAGTCCCAGGACAGTAAATACCAGCAGGTATCCGACCAGGAGGGAGGAAGGAATCACAGCCTGAACCACTACCTTGCACAGAAACTTGAGAGAAAAAACCATGAAAATGAACATCAAAAATCATCAAGTAGATAACTGGAGTAACTGCTCAGATGTAAACATTTGCACGAGTGAATCAGATAAGTATCCTCCATCCTTTCTCACATTGCATTCCCTTTCTCTGCTCCTTGTTTGTCTCAACAGGTAACACAAGGTAAATGGAGACAGCTGGCATCCTGAACATTAGTGTATTTCCAGAAGGAACTGATGCCTCTGACACAATTTGGGCACATTTATCAGCTGGCATAGTGGCTGCCTGCACTTCTGAATCAATGCGACGATGAAGCCGGCTGTTAGATATTGGCTGCATTTCCTGCTGCAGATAATGCCGGGGCTAACAATCCGCACAGCTAACAATTCCGCATTAGGCTATTGGCTGCAGACGTCTTTCCTCTGCAGAGAACTCTCTGCTCTTAAGGTATCAGGTCTCCACAACTGAGTTAGAGTCCATATCCCTGCACATGAACTTTTAGTGTCTGTTGTCTGGATCTATCACCAGTGATGATCGCAATAGTTATCCTGCTAATGGGCCTAGACATGAATGCATGACTGAGTGAGTTATGCGGTGTGTACAGGATGAGATACCTGAGACTGTGTGTGGTTTTGGAGGCAGCAAAGGAACCTTCACTTGCAGCAGTGCAGGAAGGCTTCTTGCATGCAACAGTGCTGAGTGGGACACCACATGTAACAATGCATGGTTCGCTCACACATGTATCATTGTAGGAATGACCACCACCCCCCTCCTGCCCCTCACCAGCATTTGATGTTTACAAAGGATAAACAACAACAACTTGAATTTATATAGCACCTTTTCATGCAGTAAACCTTCCCCAGGTGCTTCCCAAGAGCATTATCAAACAATATGACAGCAAGTCACCTTAGGAGATACTGGGGCTGATGACAGAAATCTCAGTCAAAGATGTTGGTTTTAAGGAATGTCTTAAGGGAGGAAAGAGAGGTGGAGAGGTGTAGGGAGTGAATTCCAGAGCTTGGGGCCCAGGCAACAGAAGGCATAGCCACCGATGGCGAGCAATTAAAATCTGAGATGCTGAATTAGATGAGTACAGAGACCTCAGAGGATTGTGGAGCTGGAGGTGATTACAGAGAAAGGGAGGGGCTGAGGCCAGAGAGAGATTTGATAACAAGGATAAAAATGTTAAAATCCTGGCATTGCTTGTCTGGGAGTCAATGTAGATCTGGGTGATGAGTGGAAGGTGCATGTTAGGACACGGGCAGCAGAGATTTGGATGACTAAGTTTAAGGAGAGTGGAACCCAGGAAGCCAGTCAGGAGTGTGGTGCATTGTCAAGTCTAGAGATAACAGAAACATGGAAGAGGGATTCAGCCACAGATGAGCTGAGACAGGGCAAAGTCAAGCAATGTTATGGATGTGGAAATGGTCAGAAGGTAATTTTGTGGTTCAAATATGACATAAGGGGTGCAAACAGTCTGTTTCAGCCTTGGAGGCAGTTGCTAGGGATTTGGTGACTGGGAAATGGAGTTTGTGACGGAAACTGAAAACAATAGCTTCAGTCTTCCTAGTATTTGTTTGGAGGGAATTTCTGCTGATCCAGTACTGGATGTCAGATAATTTACAGACAGTGGGGGAGTTGAGAGAGGTGGTGGTGAGGCAGAGCTGGCTGTCTTCAGTATATGTGTGGAAATTAACATTTTTCAGGTGATGTTGCTGAGAGACAGCATGTAGGTGAGACATAGGAGGCAGCAAGGGATAGACCCTTGGACAACTGGAGATAATGGATGAACAGAGAAATAGAGAATTGCCCACTGTCTCATTGCCTCATTACAAAGTGCCTTTTTTAATGTGTGAATCAGATGGTGAGTGTTGGCTGGCCTCTCAAGCGCTGGGTTGCAGATAACCAGTAGCCACTGCTATAAAGAGGGATCAGCTGAGCATTGGACCATAGTACCAGCTCATGTATATTAGTAATTCTGCAGACAGGTGGCAGATTGAAAAGCGAGCACAGTTTGCACCTTGATGAGCAACAATTTATTCACAATATTCTTTGCTGTTTGTGTCATTGTAGTATAAAGGGTTAACGGATGGGATATGCTAATTGCTATGGACAGGAGAGAGAGAGAAACTGAACTTCTTCATCCTCTCCCCATCTGTCTGTAAGCAGAAGATGTTTTTGAATTATTTTTAAAGTATACTGTGGTGTGTTTCCCCAATCCCTCGGTTTGTGTGATCTAATTTACTAATAACTTGCAGCAAATCTGTGTTATGGCAGGCAATAATCAGAGAGTTTTAAAATCAAACAGGCTTTGAGGAATTGAGATACGATGGCTGGTTATTCACTCAGCTGGGAGCTGCTGGAGTTCTTTCTGGTTGGTGTTAAAGCAGCAGTCTGAGGGTTTCTCAGTTCTCAAAGGAATATAGCGATTTCAAAATGGTCACTCTAATCATGTGACCTTTCTCCACAATGCTGTCAAAAGCGATATTTATCTATTGTCCTGGACTGGCTTTGGTTTCAGGACTGATAATATCCCAGCCATTAGCTTTTGAAAGAGTTACCATCTATATTGAGGCTCTTGTGTTGGGAAGCTTATCAATATGCAAATGACATCCATTGTCCCCTCAATGGTCCCCTTTTGAAATGGATCTGGACAGTCCTGGGTGTGAGATGGGTCTGTTAACAATTCTGTAGGCAAATAAGTTTTGATCTGAGAGTCCCCTGTTTTCCTGAATATAATGTCCTTACAATTAGGTGTGAGATTCCACAAAGCTGGGAGTGAAACTTTTTTTTGTTCTTATAGTCTCTGTTGGATCTTTCCAGAACAGATGGTCAATCTTGAGTCATGTGACCTGTAGAAACCATTTTGTGGCTCAGCAAACGTCTATTTTAAAATGGCAAAAACAAATGAAGTTTTGATATATACAGTTCTGGATTTCTTTTCATGTCTTTTTGACCTCATATATATTATATATGTGTATATATATATATATATATATATATATATATATATATATATATAGAGAGAGAGTCTAACACATGACTGACTAATGTCAGCATATATAGAGAGAGAGGAGTTGAAAGCATGCTTAGGAGCTACGATTCTACACTGTAACTTGTTTAGATGTAGTGCTAATAAACAAGTGTTAAGCAGATACCAGAGTATGTCTGCAGTCTGTCTAAGAACCAAGTCCCACGCCTAAAGTCCAAGGTAGAAGGATCCATCTCAGAACAGTCAATGCCCCCCGGCTCTCTCAATGCCTGATGCTAAATGCAATTTACACAGAATCCAGGTAATTGCTCAGCTAATTTCTAGTGTGGCATGGTCCCACAGATTCCACCTGCCAAATTGTCCAATTTGGCATCCATTTTAAAACTGCAAAATGCAGGTATGTCAACCAATTTTTGTAGGCCTTTGATTCTGCAATGGTCTGCACTGATTCCATGAGTCAGCTACCAATGTCTCCCTTTCAGACATTGGCTTGGATTTATTTCAAAAGATTTCACCGCAACGCCCCACCCTGCATCCCCAACTCTAATCTTGAATTCACTGCAGAGGCTACGGTGTAATCTACATTCTGAGCCAGATCACCTCTGCTCAGAGACCTCTGATGTTGCCTGACTCTGTACTGAACGCAGGGAGAGAACAGGAGTCAGACAGCATCTGTTCGCACTACGTCAGTAAGGAGTTCCAGTCAATGGCTGTTTGCTCTCCCCAGCCCTCAGTTTCCCTGCTTAATTAATTCCAGTTTCCATTTCCACCTCCAGAATATCGCCCACTAACGTGGCAAAGCAATGTGACAAGGAGGTGGCGTTGTCATGGCAATGGGCCTTGGATTGCAGCATCTCTAAGGGAAGACCATGATGCACCAGAGTGTTGTGTCTGTTTTCCTTCAAATTTATTCCTTCTCTTCATATTTGTTTGTGATTTCACAATGCAGACCGATATTGCTCCTGACAGTTCAGTTGCACTCAGCCACACAGGACTGAAGGGCTCGAGTTGATCTGTGGCTGGTATTGGTGTGATGACAGTAGGGTCACTGCACTTTTGCCTCAGCATCCTACGGCCAAGGAAGAGAAAATCATCCAGGTTTGGGATTCCCGCTGACTATCCAGGGGCACTGCTGGCAAGTGAGCACACAGGGCATCAGGGGAAGACATGATAGGGTTGGGCTGTGATCATTCCACAGTCGAATAACCTGCAGATCCTCACTGCCGAGGTTTACTCATGAAGGACAGGCATTTGGCTGACATGCCAGTGGGATGCTGGCAGCTGTGGAACTGGAATTTGACTAAACTCACCACCTTCAGGAGCAGAAGGGAGGAAAAGGGTAAATTTAAAAACAATGATGAGCAGATGTTTTCACCAGAAATGGGTTTTGGTTAAGGTTTCATTCAGCTGAATGACTCTGGGAATCCGATATAGACTGCAGATCAATGAGAGCAATCTCACTTCTGAGTCAGAAGGTCCTGGGTTGAAGTTCCACCACAGAGACTTCAGCACATAATCCAGGCTGACAGTGGAGTACTGATGGAGTGCTGCACTGTTGGAGGTGTTGTCTTTCAGTGGAGACATTAAACCAGAGCCTTGTCTTCTCTCCCAGGTGGATGTAAAAATCCCATTGCACTGTTTTGAAAAAGAGCAGGAAAGTTCTCCTGGGTGTCCTGACCAATGTTTATCCCTTAATTAACACCTAAAATCTGATAACTTGCTCATTATCACATTGCACTTCATGGGTGCTTTCTGTATGCAAATTGGCTGCTGCATATCCTGCACTTGAAAAGTAATTTTTTGACTATGAAGTATTTTGGGGCATCCTGAAGTTATGAAAAGAGCTATTTGAATGCAAGTCCTTATATCTTTCTGTCTTAATGGGTAATTTTCTTCCTGACAGAAATCCGAGCACAGCTGACAGAGCAGCTGAAATGTCTGGAGCAGCAGTCAGAATCCCGTCTCCAGCTCCTTCAGGATCTGCAGGAATTCTTCCGCAGAAAGGCGGAGATTGAGGTGGAGTACTCCCGGAGCCTGGACAAACTGGCAGAAAGGTTTGCAGCGAAGATTCGCAGCTCCAAGGAGCACCAGCAGTTCAGGTACGTGGCTGGTGAAATTCGGCCTTCACACACTCTGCTCCAACTCTGTGTTACTTTGTTTCTTCGACGTTCGAGGAAGCCTTAGAGAAGGGCTGAGGCTCAGGACAGCACCAAGACTGGGGACATAGTGGGGTGAAGATGGCAAAGCAAAGCAACGAGCTATGGACACCAAGCGTAGGTTTTTAAAGGAAAGTCTAGGCAAGACCGATGGAGGTCCTGGAAAGGATGAGTTTCTAGAATGATAAAGAGTTTTGCCTTCAGCATAATGAGGGAGAATGGGTAGAACAGGGGATTTGAAGTTTGAGGAATCAGAGAAAAGACATTTATGACTGACTCCCAGGCATCCATGATTCTATATAAATCTTTTGAACAGAACCAGTTCGATTGAATTCCAGCATTTTATCAATTTAAACTCGAGGCAAAACTGCTGTAATTGAAAACATTGTGAAGTGACCACACAATGGTTAGTGTGAGAAATGGAATTGTCAGAGAGGAGCTTTTAGATGTGCTTTAGATGAACTGGTTATGCAATGGAGGCAACGTTCCATCGAGCATGTGGATGTACGTGTGCCATGAGTGCTGTATGGGAGCTTTATTCTATACTTAGCATGTGTTGTGCTTGACCTGAAGCAGGCACACTTGTGGTAAGGGAAGGAAGTGGCTTATCTCCAGCCCAAACATGACTGAAGTCTTTAAGGAAACTGTATCCAAGCCAGGCTCACTTAATACCTGTGATACAGAGTAAAATAGATCATTCTCAGATATCATCTCAGTGGAAATCCAAGTATGGACCTTCCCTGAGCCCCTCGAGCTTATGATTAATTAATGTTGCCATAGAGAGCACTGGGAACACTGCAGAGGGGTCTTACAGTGGCAGTTGTTCAGCTTGGATCAGAGGAGAGAGCTGTTTGTGCATTTCCGTTGCTAAGTGCTGGTCCCTATCCCAGAAGGAGAATGATACCTTCGTCATTTCTGATAAATGGATCTCAAGCCAGATGGTGAAGAGTGAAACTAGACACAAATTCTTTTCTTGATAGTTTCTTTATTTACCGAATGCAGCATTACATATGTCTACCTCCTGTCTATCACCCCAGTGTCCCAGTGGTCTCTCTTTACACACTTTTGAGTATACCCATGAAATATAGACTAATTAATCAAATTCATAAATTGACAGCCCTTTAAAGGGGCACTGTAACAGAAACAAAACTCCAAAGGAAACTTTGCGATCCCCTTTCTGATCCCCCTTTTCCAATAATTAATTTTTTTAATATATTTTTCTTTTCCCACCTATTTCTATTATTTTTTAATTTATTTCCATCCATTGTTTTATCTCTACCTTTTAGCCCATTTTGATCCCTTCCCCCCACCCCACCCCACCCCACCCCACCCCACCCCACCCCACCCCACCCCCACTAGGGCTATCTGTCACTTGCCTGTCCTGCTTTCTACCCCTAATGTCCCCATTAGCACATTCCTTAGCTAATATCACCACCGTCCTTTTGTCTGTGACATCTTCAGCAATCTCTTCTTTGTCTCCACCTATCACTGGCCCTCTATCCAGCTCTACCTGTCCCACCCCCCTCAACCAGCTTATATTTCACCTCATTTCTATTTTTCCTTAGTTCTGATGAAGAGTCATACAGACTTGAAATGTTAACTGTGTTCCTCTCTGTAGATGCTGTCAGACCTGCTGAGTTTTTCGAGCTATTTTTGTTCCAAAGGAAACCTATCTAATTAAATTAAAATGCTGTTTTGGGGACCCATCCCTGTTTATACTCTTTTGAGTACACCAGTAAAATAAAAGACTTAACAATTAACAAATTACCCAATTAAATTAGCCAAATAGACCCTTAAAGACTCTGGAATAAAAACACTGAACTTTAAATTAACTAAATTAAAATGTCATCTTGGGGGCTGATGAAACTCTCCAGCCCTTCGCAGTACCCACCTGTCGCTGAAGGCAGTCTCTCAAGAGTACCAGAGACACAAATGTAACAAATGAACAAATTAAACAGTTTGGGAAAAAAAGCCAATTAAACCAATTGATAGCCTCCAATGGGTACTGCAACTAAAGAAAAAATTAAAGGATCTTTAACCAAATTAAATTAAAAGGTAATTTTGAGGGCTCACGAAGCATTCCAGCCCCATGGTGCACAGTGGTTGTGGAAGGCAGTCTTTCTCTATTTGTGCTCAAAGTACTTTATTAAACAATCCCCTTCACCTGTGTATCTTAACAATGTAATTAACATACTGTTAACAATTTCTCAGTTCCGATCCTATCACTTTTAGGTTTGTAAGTTTGGGGAGATGGATCACAAACATCATTCTCTTGTGCTAACAATTACATAGTCTTTATAGCACAGAAACAGGCCATTGAGTCTTACCGCCCCATCATATTGGGAATAAGAATCTCACTATAGGGAATTCATCTCCTGTCAGTCTGACCAAAGTATAAAGACTAGACAATCCCATTTCGAGTCTTGCAGACTGTAAATTTCTGACCCACTATCCCCTTTCCCTCTACTGCATTAAACACTTGCCCCCCTAATGCACCAAGCTACACACTGTTTATAGTGGCGGCTTTGAGAATCACCCAGATTATGTGCCCCAGGGTCATTATTTCTCTGAAGTATAGAGGCCCAACTCGTTGAGCCAATTTGGGTAATCAAGCTGCTACAAACTGGCAACTTTTTTTATTCATTTGCAGGATGTGGACATCATTGGCTAGGCCAATATTTGTTGCCCATCCTTAATTGCCCTTGAGAAGGTAGCGGTGAAACATCATCTTGAATCGCTGCAGTCCATGTGGTGTAGGTACACCCACAGTGCTGTTAGGAAGGGAGTTCCAAGATTTTGACCCAGAAGGAATGATGATATATTTCCAAATCAGAGTGGTGAGTGGCTTGGAGGGGAACATGCATGTGGTGGTGTTCCCATGCACCTGCTGCCCTTGTCCTTCTAGGTGGCAGAGGGCACAGGTTTGGAAGGAGCCTTGGTGAGTTTCTGCAGTGCATCTTATAGATGGCAAACACTGCTGCCACTGTGTGTCAGTGGTGCAGCGAGTGGATGTTGAAGGTGGTGCATGGGGTGCTGATTGAGTGGGCTGCTTTGTCCTGGATGGTGTCGAGGTTCTTGAGTGTTGTTGGAGCTGCACTCATCCAGCAAGTGGTGAGTATTCCATCACACTCCTGACATGTGCCTTGTGGATGGTGGACAGGCTTTGGGAAGTCAGGAGGTGAGTTACTCGCCAAACAATTCCTAGCCTCTGACCTTCTGTAGTCACACACATTTATGTGGGTAGTCCAGTTCAGTTTCTAGTCAATGGTAACCCCCAGGATGTTGATGGTGGGGATTCAGTAACGGTAATGTCACTGAATGTGAAGGGGAGATCCAGTGTTTCTCCTCTGCAACTTCTCCAGAATCTCAATATGATCCACCCTGTGAGGGAACAAAAACTGGATACAGTTTTCTAATTGCATTCCTCCAACTCTGGTCTTTTGTACATCTTCAAGTTTGAATCCCACCATTGGCAGCATGGCTTCACCTGGCTTGTCCTAATCTCTGGAAATTCCTCCCTAAACCTCTCCATCTCTTTACACTCCCCACCCCCCACCACACCCCCACCCCCAACGTCCTCTTTGAAGGGGCTCCTGTCTTGTTGACCAAGCATTTGATCACCTACCCTAGCATCACCTAGTGTGGCTCAGTGTCAGACTTTGTCTGACAACACTCCTGTAAGGTGCCTTGTGTTTTACTACATTCAAAGAACTATGTAAATGTAAGTTGTTGTTGTTGTTGTTGAAGCCTGACTAAGTCCTTACGTGAAGATCATTCAAAGCTATACTCAACCAAGCCAACCCCTGACCTCACCTAATGTTTGAATAAATCCACCGTCCAGTTGAGGCCCCAGGCTGACAATGCAGAGCAGCAATTCAAACTGATTCATCTCCTCCATGCCCACAGGTCATTATATTGTCTCTATTACTATTCTTGGTGGGGGCAAAAAAAGGCCAGTAATTACCTGCTGGTACCTCTGGCCTTCAGGTAAATTGGTCTTTTCCCCAAGGAGAGCACCCCAGAAAGCTGTTGCCAATCTAGAGAAATATTATTAGTTTCATGCAGTTTGGCTTCATGCATTGACTCGTAATCCAGAGACCCAGGAAAATGCTCTGGGAACCTGGGTTTGAATCCCACCATGGCAGATGGTGGAATTTGAACTCAGAAAAAAATCTGGAAATAAAAGTCTAAACAATTTCAGCCAGAAGTGCTGAGTGGATGATCCACCTCAGCCTCCTCCAGAGGTCCCCAGCATCACAGATACCAGTCTTCAGCCAATTCGATTCACTCCACATGATATCAAGAAATGGCTGAAGGTACTGGTTAATGAAAAGGCTATGGGCCGTGACAATACTTGGGCAAGAGTACTGAAGACTTGTGCTCCAGAACTTGCCACGCCCCTAGCCAAGCTTTTCCAGTATAGCTACAACACCGGCATCTGCATGGCTACGTGAAAACTTGCCCAGGTGTGTCCTGTACACAAAAAGCAGGACAAGTCCAACCCAGCCAATTACCGCCCCATCAGTCTACTCTCAATCATCAGTAAAGTAATGGAAGGAGTCACCAACAATGCTATCAAGCGGCACTTGCCTAGCAAAAACCTGTTCACCGATGCCCAGTTTGGGTTCCGCCAGGGCCACTCAGCTCCTGACCTCATTACAGCCTTGGTTCAAACATGGATAAAAGATCTGAACTCCCGAGGTGAGGTGAGAGTGACTGTACTTGATATCAAGGAGCCCTGGCAAAACTGGAGTCAATGGGAATCAGGGGGAAAACGCTGGTTGGAGTCATACCTAGCACAAAGGAAGATGGTTCTGGTTGTTGGAGGTCAATCATCTCAACTCCAGGACATCGCTGCACAAGTTCCTCAGGGTATTGTCCTCAGCCCAACCATCTTCAGTTGCATCAACAATGACCTTCCTTCCATCATAAGGTCAGAAGTGGGGATGTTCGCTGATGATTGCACAATGTTCAGCATCATTTGCAGTTCCTCAGATACTGAAGCAGTCCATGTTCAAATGCAGCAAGACCTGGACAAAATCCAGGCTTGGGCTGACAAATGGCAAATAACATTCACGCCACACAACTGTCAGGCAATGACCATCTCCAACAAGAGAGAATCTAACCATCGCCCCTTGTTCAATGGCATTACCATCACTGAATCCCCCACTATCAACATCCTGGGGGTTACCATTGACCAGAAACTGAACTGGACTAGCCATATTAAGACTGTGGCTACAAGAGCAGGTCAGAGGCTAGGAATCCTGCGATGAGTAACTCACCTCCTGACTCCCCAAAGCCTGTCCCCGTCTACTAGGCACAAGTCAGGACTGTGATGGAATACTCTCCATGTGCCTGGATGAGTGCAGCTCCCACAATACTCAAGAAGCTTGACCTCATCTAAAACAAAGCTGCCCACTTCATTGGCACCACTTCCACAAACATTCGCTCCCTCCACCACTGATGCACAGTAGCAGCAGTATTTACCATCTACAAGGTGCACTGCAGGAATTCACCAAGGCTCCTTAGACAGTACCTTCCAAACCCACGACCACTACCATCTAGAAGAACAAGGGCAGCAGATAGATGGGAACACCACCACCAGGAAGACCCCTCCAAGTCACTTGCCATCCTGACCTGGAAATATATTGCCGTTCCTTCACTGTCACTGGGTCAAAATCCTGGAACTCCCTTCCTACACCACATGGACTACTGTGGTTCAAGAAGGCAGCTCACCACCACCTTCTCAAGGACAACTAGGGATAGGCAATAAATGCTGGCCCAGCCAGCAAAGCCCACATCGTGAATGAATAAAAAAAATCTTTCCACAAGACCAGTTGAGCAATCATTATAGGGGCTAAACAACCCCTGGGATAATCTTGGTAACAGCACAGAGAACCACCAGCACTTTTCTTTTGAGGGATATGGGTGTCACTGGCAAAGCCTGCCTACCTTTGTAGCCCATTTCATTCCAGAGGACAGTTGAGAATCAACCATACTGCTGTGGGTTTGGAGCCACATGTAGGGAAGACCGGGTAAGGTTGGCAGATTTCCTTCCCTAATGGATGTACAGCTGAGAAACAGGCCATTCAGACCAACTGGTCCATGCCAGTTCTTAGGCTCCATTCGCCTCTCTTCATCTAATAATCTAAGGCTATTGGCATAACCTTCTATTTCTTTCTGTAGTCTTAATGACCCCCGTTTACTGTCCAATATTTATTTATTTGCTGTTGAGTTCTTTATGCTGTTTGGGCCGAGATACTGATATTTCCACTGACAATTAATGCCAACCCTGATCCTTGGGCTGTGAAGGAAGCTCTACTCAGTAAGTGAAACCTCTCACTGCCCCCACCCCTCAAACGTTAGCTGGAAAGCTAACACTCTCAGGCATGGGATAAGTTTAGGGTTTGGCTCTCTTGTGAGATCACTGTGGTTGAAAAGTCTGTTTACCATCTGGTGGTGGGCACCAGAGAGTAAGCAGTCCTCCCAGTGCTATATGCTGGCAGGACAGAAGGGGAGAAAACAGGAATGAATCTCACTCCTGCAACACAAAGACAGAAAGAAAGACTTGCATTTCTATAAAGCCTTTCATATCCTCAAAGTGCTAAAAACAATTTAAAGTTTAGTCACTGCTGTGATGTAGGAAACACAACAACCAATTTGCACACAGCAAGCTCCCATAAACAGCAATGTGATAAATGAACAGATAATTTGTTCTAGTTGGTTGAAGGATAAATATTGACTAGGAGAATTCCATTGCTCTTCAAAATAATGCCATGGGATCTTTCTCATCCTTAGCTGAAAGACACCACCTCCAATATGGCAGCATTTCCTCAGTACTGCACTGGAGTGTCAGCCTCGGTGCATGTACTCAAGTTTTCAGAGTTGGACTAACCCTAACCCTACAGCCTTGTGGCTCAGAAACAAGATTGCTGCTCAATGAGCCACTTTTTGTTAATGTCTTGTTCATTGCATTGTTAAGCTCTGTTTATGTCATTGTTAAGGTTAAGAGAAACAGGTGATTGGTATTAATAAAGGCAAACTACTGCGGATGCTGGAAATCTGAAATAAAAACAGAAATCACTGGGAAACCTTAGCAGGCCTGGCAGCATCTGTGGAGCGAGAAACAGTGTTAACATTTCAAGTCTGTATGACTCTTCTCCAGAGCTAAAGAGAAGTAGAAATGTGATGGATTTTATACTGTTTAAGAGCAGGGTGGAGTAGGTGGAGCAAAATAGGGTCAGGGATAGATTGGAGGTCAGGAGACATTAAATGATAAAGATGTCATTGACACAAGACAAAGGGAGTGATAATGATAGGATTAATGACCAAAGTAGGTGTTAATCGCAACATAGCATTCAGCGTTGTCTGAAAGCCAGGTAGCAGAATGTGTTAACAGTAGAATAATGGTCAGCACTTACTGAAAGCAAAACATGAGAACAAGAAACAGACTGGCATTTGGTGTGGGAGGGGAGAGGGGGTGGAAAAATATCAAAATGGAGGAGAGAGTTCATGGTCTGAAGTTACTGAACTCAATGTTGAGTCCAGAAGGTTGTAAAGTACCTAATCAGAAGATGAGGTGTTGTTCCTCCAGTTTGCACTGGGCTTCACTGGAACATTGTAGCAGGCCAAGGATGGACATGTGGGCATGAGACCAGGATGGTGTGTTGAAATGGCAAGTGACAGGAAGGTCTGAGTCATGCTTGTGGACTGAGTGAAGGTGTTCCACAAAGGCGATTACCCAGTCTGTATTTAGTCTCCCCAATGTAGAGAAGACCACATTGTGAGCAGCAGGTGATGGATATTAATTGTCTTTGAGCATATATATCTATATAAATATATATATATATACATAAGCGACAGTTGGGACACTGGGTTGAGTGGCAGGAGAACTGTGAGACTGAGCAAGTCAATAAAGAAAAACTCTGTGTCTTGGTTTCGGCTTCACCAACCGGTTTGGGTCCAATGAACAGCACTGACACATTTATACCTGTAAATATTGCAAGAAGCTAACACCAATCAAAATTGGATGTGTGTACATGACACATATAAGCAGAGATACATCTGTTCTTTTTTCTCATTTACTTCTGTGCTGTGCAATGCTCTGATGCATCCATGTGATAAGCATATGCTTGGTTACACACTCCTCCTAGAGAAGGTCACTCATCTGGAAATAAAGCCCTTCTGTTTGGAGGAAAGAAAACAACCCAGGAAAAGAGGATAATGAATGGGAATGGTCTTGGTTTCAGCTTTCTAATGATAGCTGTTTCGATGGCCCTCTGTAATTGTGACCAGCACTAATTTACAAAGTTTACAGCTCAGCCTGCCTCTTTTCAATACACTTAGACCCAGCATCTGGAACACATTAGCTCTCTGCAGCTTGCATCATCACATGGCCTGTGTGTGATGGGGCAGCAAGCCAAATTGTCACAGCCAATGGGAGCTCAGGTGAGGCCTAATTGAATGCAGCTGTGCAGGTCAGAGGTGGCCTGCAGAGCAACCACGCTGCCTGTTGGACAGGAAATATATCTCTCCTTGGTGTGCGAGAGTGCGTGTGTGCGAGAGTGCACGAGAGAGAGAGAGAGAGAGAGCATGCACGCGTGAGAGAGAGACTGCGCAGAGATAGAGTGCGAGAGATAGAGAGGGCGTGCGCAAGAGAGAGAGGGCGCATCCATGTGATTGAGTTCCTCAGTAAACATTTACCTTCACTGTAGTTGGCAGGGACCTCCCATTTACTGTACTTCTGCTCTCACCCCTTCCCTCCCTCCCAGAATCCTGATAATATTCTCTGTCATTTCTCACTGGGGATAGTCCGCTGCAATGTCAAGCCCCACTGCTCCCCGAGCCATGACAAATATGAACAAGTTTGATCAACCCACCTAATTGTTTAGTTTAAGTTAACAGAATACGAGCACCAGGTTTGTAAACTTAATAAGTAAATAACTACTTATTGAACAAAATGTCGTTAACCAGCGGCAAAAAAAAGAAATATGAACTACTCATTTATAACTCTATAATCTAAGCTCTACCATTCGTAAATACCTATATACACATACAAGACACATAAGACACACAAAAACATGGATTTTAAGGGTGGGATAAAACAGTTCAATAGCACCAATTCCGGAGTACAGGATTTGATGATTGATTTTGATCGATGTCTTCCAAGTTCCTTTTGGTGTTTTGTTGATGACATGAGGTGGTCTTCCATCACTTTCAGTCTTTAGTTCACTGGTTGAGCACTTGCTTTTCAATGTCTCTAATAGTGATTTTCCCCTTTTCCTCTTGATGTGTATTCAGAAAGAGAGCAAGTTACAGAGATGTGAGGAGAAAAAGCCAGCTAGCTATTATTGTAGAATTATTGGAATCTGACACACACAGGAGACAGCGGTTTTAAGTCATTTTCCTTTCCAGCTAGGAGCTGTTCTGCTGCACTGCTCTCACACAAACTCTGGTCACTTGGTCACGAGCCAATTAAAATGTTGTTGCCAGGCTATTCTCCATTAGACCAGACTCCTCCTAGGCACCATCCTGTCTTTCATGGCACACTCTGTCCCAGGACAGCAACATTGTATATATCCCTCACACTGTTCCAGTAGACATGTCTTTCAAACTACAGCCATTATAATTTTAATCCACAGCCCAACAGAAATAAAAAGATATGTTCTTTACATGCCTCCACCCTTAAAAGGGATAAAACGCCATGTCAAAATGTGTTTTATCACAAGCTATGTGACACATGGACAACAAAACACAAGCCTTACTTCCATTCATCCTTCTTCCGCCTTATACAGTCTTCAGCATTTTTTGTCCCTTTAACTTATTTCAGTATTTTACACCCAAGGCAATGCATCTGCGATCACATTATCTTTACCAGCAATGTGAACAATCTTTACATTGAATGGTTGAAACAGTAGGTTCCATCTAAACGCTCTCACCTTTCTAGTTTTAAACTTTTCAATGAATGCCAGCGTATTATGGTCGGTGTAGATTTAGTGTTTCTTTGTTATTATTTCGGAGATAAACTTCAAAGTGTTGAAGATACAACAACAATGCTAGAGTTTCTTTTTCTACTGCAGAGTACTCCCTCTGATACTCATTTAGTTTCTGGGAAAAGTGCCCCACCGGCTTCTCTATCCCAAATTTATCATCTTGTAATAGGATTGCACCTACCCCCAAGTCACTAACATCAGTTGCCATTTTAAAAGATTTGGGAAAGTCAGGGGTGGCAAACACTAAGTTTATTAAGTTGCCTTCAGGTTTTCAAAGGCTGCTTGGCATTCTGCTGACCATACCACTTTTGCCTGTTTTCTTAACAAATTGGTGAGAGGTACAACTATTGTGCTGAAGTTAGGCACAAACTTCCCATAAAACCCACACATTCGCAAAAACCTCATGATTTCTCATTTAGTTTTAGGAGCGGGGATTTCTATTAGAGTTCACTTTTACTGTTCTTGGCAACACTTGCCCTTGTCCTATGATGTGACCTTGGTAAGTTACCCTTGCTTTTGCAAATTTGCTTTTGGTCAGATTTATGACTAAGCCAGCCAACTCCATTTGCTTAAACAGGTTCTCTAATTGCTTTACATGTTCTTCCTTTGTGTTACCATATATTATGACGTTGTCTGAATAAACCGCACAGTTATGTACTTCAGCTACAACTTGATTCGTAAGTCTCTGGAATGTAGCTGGGGTGTTTTTAAACCCAAACAGCATGACTAGACATTGATACAACCCACTTGGTAGAACCAAGGCGCGGATATTGCTTTAGCCCTTGATGTTAATGGCACTTGCCAGTACCCCTTCAAAAGATCAATTTTAGAAAGAAATGAGGAACTGCCAACCCTATCAATGCAATCTTCCAACCGGGGAATTGGGTACGAATCTGTCCTTGTTACTGCATTCATTTTCTGATAGTCTTTACAAAATTTAGTTGATCCATCCAGCTTAGGAACCAGCACTACCAGTGAACTCCTGCTGCTTTGGCTAGGCTCAATTAATTGATTTCCCAACATATATTGGATCTCTGTTTCTACCTGAGCTTGTTTCTCTGGGCTTAGCCGATAAGATGTTGTTTTAATGCCACTGAGTCTCCTATGTTCACATCATGTCTAGCTAATGTAGTACATCCAGGTGTATCCCTACAAATTCCTTGATACTTCCTAAGTGACTTTATTAGATCTTCCCGTGGTCCTTCCTCTAAATATGAGAACACAGTGTCTAATTGTCCCAGTATTTTTGTATTGGCTAGTCGAAATGTAGGAGGTTCGCTTTGTGCACTGTCTACTGCTCCTTCTGCTCTTACTGTCTCTGTCATCCTACATTACTCCTACTGCCTGGCACACTCGTTAGAGACACTGAAAGGCAAGTGCCCAACCAGTGAACTAAAGACTGAAAGTACTGGAAGACCACTTCATGCCATCAACAAAACACTGAAAGGAATTTGGAAGACATCGATCAAAATCAATCATCAACTCCTGTACTCCGGAATTGGTGCTATTACTGATGTGCACCTTTCATTTTGGGTAATGGTCTTACACAATCTACTAATACCCAACTGGATGGTTCTTCAAAAGCTGGTCTGGGTAATAAAGGTGCTGGTTTGATTACACATTGAGGTTTACCTACTATATGACATGTATGACGCATTTTACAAAATTGCACTACGTCCTTATGAAGTCATAGAGTTATTGAGGTCTACAGCACAGAAAAAGGCCCTTCAGCCCATCAAGTCTGCACCGGTCAAACAAGTAACTACTTATTCTAATCCAATTTTCCAGCACTAGGCCTATAGCCATGTATGCCATAGCATCGCAAGTGCACATCCAAATACTTCTTAAATGTAATGAGGGTTTCTGCCTCTACCACCCTTTCAGGCAGTGAGTTCAAGATTCCCACCACCCTCTGGGTGAAAAAAATCTTCCTCACATCCCCTCTAAACCTCCTGCCCCTTACCTTAAATCTATGCCTCCTCGTTATTGATCCCTCCACCAAAGGGAAAAATTCCTTCTGTCTACCTTATCTATGACACTCATAATTTTATACACCTCAGTTATGTTCCCCCTGAATCCCCTCTGCTCCAGGGAAAATAATCCCAGTCCATCCAATCTCTCCTCATAACTAAAACTCTCCAGCCCAGGTAACATCCTGGTAAATCTCCTCTGCACTCTCTCTAGTACAATCACATCCTTCCTATAATGCGGATTCCAGAACTGCACGCAATATTCTAGCTGTGGCCTAACCAGCATTTTATACAGTTCCAGCATAACCTCCTGCTCTTATATTCTATGCCTCGGCTAATAAAGTCTTGGCCAGGTATACTGCCTGTTTATTGATGCTTGGGTTTTCCATATTATCCTACATGTCCTGACATAGGAATTTCATGTGCTACTCACAATATCTTATTACAATATTTGGGCAGTACCATTATCTGTTGAACAACTGTCTATTCCTCATTCGCAGGTCTGTGAGAGTGTCTCCACTTCTTCATTAGAACTCTGTTTTTAATGTAATAGCACTCCGAAATTCCTTCAGTGTGAGCTGACTGTGCTAACTTGTTTAACTCTGAATCTGCTTTTTGAGCCTTAATTAATGAAGACATGCCAAACACTTCCTTTAAATTATCCTCATCCTTAAAGAAAGTTTTGGCTCCTCTAACATCTTTTTATGATATTACTTTGACCTCTGGTGATGGACTTTGTTCAGCCATTGCTCTGGTCACCACACACGATGGAAAAATACCAAGAGCTTGTCCTTGTAACTGTTCCGTCTCCTTAGCCCCTCTTGGACTTTCTGTAATTATGGGTGAAGTTATAACCTTCACTCCTGCCATTCCCCAGGAGTAAATCAACTCCATCCACAGGTAATTTCTTAACCACTCCTACAACCACCGATCCAGTCAACAAATCGCACTCCAATTGCACTTTGTATAATGGAACCGGGATATACTCTCCACTTATCCCGTTTACCAATACCTTAACTTCCATTGAACTCTCTGGAGGGAAAACTAGGTCATTCTCCAGCAAAGAGTTTGAGTGGCTCCTGTGTCCCTTAATATAGTTATGGGTTTAGTTGCATCATTTGATGAAAAAGGGGTTATCTTTCCTTTAGACAAAAACCATTTATATCTCTCTTGTAGCTTATTTACTTCAACTGCATTCACAGCAGTGGTTATCTCCAGACCCTTATTTGTCGTTAAAGCTACAATTTGATCTGTGGCATTTTCTTTTTGCGTTCCCTTTTCTGACTCTCTTATGAACTCCAATAAGTCCCATGGGCTTCCTTCGCAACTTTAGCATTCTGAACAATTATGTCCCACTTTATTACAGTGGAAACACTCAGGCCTTCGAGTTTCAACTCCACCCTCAGTACCTTCCTTCCTGATCTGTGGAGGAGATCTCAAGGTATTCCCAGCTTTCCATTCTTTACCCTGGCTACTTGCCTTCCTTTCACTCTCCCACTTTCTATCCTTTTCAAATTTATGGGAGTGATGGAAAAAAGATTAAGCTTTATGGATCAGCTCATAATCATCAACCATTACTGCTGCCTGTCTAGCAGTTTCAACCCTTTGGTCTTCCACGTGGGTTCTTATTACAGGAGGTAGGGAGCTTTTAAATTCTTCCAAGAGAATGGTCTTTCCGAGAACTTCCTTGGTAGTTTCAACTCCTAATGCTCATATCCACCTTTGCTTAACTCTTTCAAATTCAATATAAGTTTGCCCAGGCTATTTCCTTAAATTCCAAAACTTTTGTTTGTGTGCATCAGGGACCAACTCATTGCACTCAAATGGCCTTTTTCACCACATCATAATCCCTAGAAACCTCCTCTGACAGTGAAGCATAAATTTCCTGTGTTCTACCTGTCAATTTGCTCTGCATGGGCAATGTCCAGTTTTGCTTTGGCCAGTTCATCAGTTTATCTATCTTCTCAAATGAAATAAAGAATGCTTTGATATCCCTTTCCTCAAACCTTGGAAGAGCTTGCACAAATTTAAACATCTCCCCACTGGGTTCTGATCTGGAAATAAGTCCTGCCTCACTGACTGGTGTCTCTTTTAACTGCCAGCATTGTAAGCTGGAATTCTCTGTCACTCTCTTTTTCTCTTCCCTGCCTGTCTAACCTTACCATTTCTAACTCCCTTTGAAATGCTCTTTCTTTTTCTGCTGCTTCTAGTTTCATTTTTTCATTTGAAACTGGATTTGAGCCCATTCCAAAGAACCACCCACTGGAGAACTCCTTCCCTGGTATTCATTCCAATTTTAAACGCTGTGCCATCTCTTCGATTATCTTTGCCTTCCTAGTTTTCAGAGAGAGATCAGGTTACAGAGATATGAGGAAAAAACGCCAGCCAGCTATTATTGTAGAATTACTGGAATCTGACACACACAGGATATAGAGGTTTTAGGTCTTTTTCCTTTCAGGCTAGAAGCTATTCTGTGGTGCTGCTTTTGCACAAACTCTGGTCACTTGGTCAGAAGCCAATTAAAACATTGTTGCCAGGCTGTTTCCCATTAAACCAGACTCCTCCTAGGCACCATTCTGTCTTTCATGGCACACTCTGTCCCAGGACAGCAACATTGTATATATCCCTCACGCTGTTCCAGTAGATATGTCTTTCTAACTGTAGCCATTGTAATTTTAATCTGCAGTCCAACAGGAATGAAAAGATATGTTCTTTACATTCTCTTTGCCCTCACCTTCCTCTCCATCCTCTGTATTCAATGGATCATTTTATCACCATTTCTATCACCTCCAGACAGATACCACCACCAAACCACCACCATCCCAACCCCTGCTCTTTCAACACTCTGAAGAGACCATTCCCTCCTCAGCACTCTGGTCTACTCCTCTATCACCGCCTCACCTTCCAACATCACCCTATCCCATGAATGAGGAGGTGATACAAAACCTGCCCTTCTACTTCCTCCCTTCCCATTGACTGGCTGTTTCCCAGTATAAGCGATTGTACTTCCTTCAGCTTAGTATTTGCTTCTCACAGTGCAATCTAATCTACATTGGTTATGATTGAAATTTTTGAATTTGTAAGGCTATGAAGTGTCTGATTAAAAGATGAGGTGTTGTTTCCCAAGGAACAGTATTGGTGGATGAGGACAGATAGATTGCAATGGAAGGGAGAATTAAATTAGGAGGTGACCGGAAACACAGGGTCATACTTATAGACTGGGCAAAAGTCTTCAGCGTCAATCTGCGTTTGATCTCTACGATGCTGCTTGGATAGGATGCATTGAATTTTGAGGTTTTGACTTATAAATGGGCTATTTCTTGGAGTTGGTAATTTCCTCCTTCAGGTCATTTTGATTAACCTCATCATGCAGCGAAACCTGACTATGACAGTTTGCAAGAGGGAAATTTACACTTGCCCTAACCTGTGCTATATCTTAGCTGGCATCAGAGGGGCATGAGAAATGAGGATATTATTCCGTTCACCAAAAACAGAGGGCTGAATCTTCAGCTCAGCGAAACCTGCTGGGGGTGGGACCCACTCGCCGAGGCATAAAAATTAGTAAGATTTGTCTGAGTTCTATCTACCACTTATTGTGCAATTCATAGTTTATATTCAACCGTAATTTGCCTGATAATTCATGTTTAATGTATGAGCCATGTGGGGCACTGCTTCTAAGCTGTACCTGACCTGGGAGTGTTTGATGGGGACAGTGTAGAGGGAGCTTTACTCTGTATCTAACCAGTGCTGTACCTGCTCTGTGAGTGTTTGATGGGGACAGTGTAGAGGAAGCTTTACTCTGTATCTAACCCCGTGCTGTACCTGCCCTTGGGTTTGTTTGATGGGACAGTGTAGAGGGTGCTTTACTCTGTATCGAACCCCGTGCTGTACCTACCCCAGGAGCTTTTAATGGGGACAGTGTAGAGGGAGCTTTACTCGGTATCTAACCCTTGCTGTACCTGTCCTGGATGATTTGGATGTTGACACTGGGTGCCTAAAATGGAAAGTGATGCAATTCAAAGCATCAACATCCCTCACCTTTATATCCTAGAATCACGCATTTTCCTGCACTCCTGAGTTATGTGCATCCCAGGTAGGTTGGATTGGCTTTCTCTATTGCATTTAGCTGGTAATGGGTAAATTAAGTCAAAGATGTAATCTGTCTGAAAACTGGTGATCAAATATGCACTGCAGCCACCAAATCTTCATCAGAATGGGAAATGGAAGGAGTTCAGGTCACTCTGCAAGTTGGAATAAATGATTGCAGATGGACAATGGCAAAGTCAAGAGGTTGCACAGCCTGGTTTTGAGATGCTTGTCATTCTAAGCCATGCTGCATCAAATGAAGGGCAATACACCTCATCTTCCAAATACCCAAGAGATAATCAGAGCGCTGAAAGGGAGCAGGTGAGGTTAAATTGTCTATTGTTTACAAGGTTTTATTGTTGCTATTTATGGTGCATTTAACAGTGAGATTTGATATAAAGACCTTGAAGCCCTGTGTGAATCAGTAAGCCATTAGGATCCCCTAACATTATGATCCTAAAGACTGTGCCTATATCTCAGCCAGTGTGTTCCTGCCTCATAGCTACAGCTAATGTGTCTGAATGTCACTCCAGTCCATTTTTACTAACACCCAGTTCAATCTAATCACTGAGTGATCTCTTTATCTCGGCCTACCTTTTCTACCTGTAATAGATAGAGCTGGGAAAGATAGATAGATAGGTAAGTAGGTGAGGATCTGTACAATAGGACAATCAGTAATGTTGAAGAGAGTAGAAAAGAATAGAAATTAGCAGTTTCTGATCAGCGTTCGGGTTTTTAAAAGTTAGTCAATTGGAGGGGGTGCTATTTAATGTATTTGTTCTGTCTCTGTAAAAGACCCTGACATTCTGCTTGAACATGAGGATGATTAAGTGTTTGGTTGGTGCGCATTAGTATCCACACTCCTGAGGATGCCATACCCAACACTTTGCATGGCGTTGGCTTAAAGGGGTAAGGGAAGCCTTTCAGAACTGCAATGTGGAGTGTGATTGAAACTGTCATTGATAAAGATTCCCCTGTAGGATTTGTCTCTTTACAAATATCCTCTTAACTCCTAGGAAAGACCAACATCTCCTCTCCCCAGTGAACTGCTGGTACCTGGTCCTCAACCAGACACGTCGAGAGAGCAAAGACCATGCCACCCTCAATGATATCTACACGAACAACGTGATTGTCCGCCTGATGCAGATCAGTGAAGATGTAATACGGCTCTTCAAAAAGGTCAGCTTCAACTTTTGGTAGTTAAAGATAGCACAATTATTTCAGTAATATTAGAATAATTTTGTTCACAAGCGGTTTCTGGACACAGAGTCCCTTGTAATTTATATATTGTATATTTTGATTAAGAGAACACTGACACCATAACGTGATGGTCCTAATTTTCCAGCCTGGTTTGGGACACACCCCCACTCCTCCCAGTTCCTAAAACTTCGACACTCACATCAAGGAAATATGTTGGGGGGGGCGGTCTTTGGGGTCACCTCAGGAATTCAGTATTTTACTGTTATATATTTCATCTCTGAATTATGCAGAGATGACACTAGTTTCTATGTGTGTAACAGGTTTTATTCACAGTGCTTTAAAATGTCTACTCCATGCTTCGGCTCTAGCTTCTAGCTCTTTCTACAGCTTTGTTTACTTTTCTCAAAATCCACACCCAGGCTTAACTAATCAAGCACAGTTTTATGAACCAGGTGAGGAAGGGTAGGCTGCCCTTCCTCTTTTCCCACTCCTTGTTTAACCACAACAAGTTTTTTTAAAAAGATGTGCTTGGCAATTCAATGTGTTTAATTGTTTACCTGCTATGACTGTAAAAGTCACAAGGACAGGCTTTCTTGGGTTTTTTTTAAAAAGAACAGAACAGTATTTACTGTAGTTAACACGGACTAAGTAAAAATAATAAAAATGCTCCAGCTTTCACACAAGCGCACACAAATAAATTAGAGTGGGAAGATAGATTAAGCAAGTTAAAGTCCAGTAAAGTTAAAGGGGTATACAGATCCTGAAGGTTGATGATTTGGCTAACTTCAGGCTGAACCCAGTGGTCCTTCTGAGTTCAGCGTCGAGGCAGTGAAGATGTTGATGGTCAATTTATCATTCCTCTCGGAGACAGCAGTTGCTGGGTTGATTATTTACTCAGTGTCTGCAGCATGTGGATAGCCAAACAGCAAACAGGACTCAAAACTGTTCTGTTCTGCTGAAGGGTCATGAGGACTCGAAACGTCAACTCTTTTCTTCTCCGCCGATGCTGCCAGACCTGCTGAGTTTTTCCAGGTAATTCTGTTTTTGTTTTGGATTTCCAGCATCCGCAGTTTATTGTTTTTAGGACTCAAAATTTGCAAGTTGGATGGGGAGAGAGAAAGGAAGCCAACTCAGGGTCTTGCTTCTTCAGCATCTCATTTGCTTGTCCTCTGGTCTGCAGAGAATACAGGTACTTAAGCACACAAAGGAGTAAATGGCTTGTCACGTGACCCTCTCTCTCTCTCTCTCTCCAACTGCCCAGTGATGCAAATGTGGTATTGGCTAGTGGATTCCCATTGCCTGGCTTAAATGATTAGATTACATCTGAGCACATTCCTTTCAAAGCCAGAGTCACATTGTCCAAGTGGTTATGTCTAATAGTTTGTCCCCACCCAGCTGAGTACCCAGGTGATTGCCTGGATGCTCTGCTAATGGAGTAGGAGATGGCCACCATTCATACTCCTCCAAGGCAATTTCAATGGTTTTGGAATGTACAAGGTGCAGTGATGCAGATGTTCAGCCATCTTTGACTGTGATTTCAATCACTGAAATGTAGCTTTTTAAAAATTCAGTCTGTGGTTTTCAGCCAGTAAATTCTTAGTTGTTTTTTTGTAAAGCATGGCTTCAATAACAAAAATGAGCATCAATTGTATGCAGACTCACTTAATCAAACACAGAACAATTAAATACTACATCTTTTCCCCCGTAAAACTAAAGTCCTTACTTTAAATTAAACCATCCTAAACATCACCCATATGTACATAGTCATTTCTTAGAGTTCAGTTTGCCAGTTTACTCGTAAGTACAGAAAGAGTCTTTGACATATGAAGGTCTCCTTTGACTATGCTGGGATCTACAAGTTTGAGGATGTGATTCTGCATCAATGAGGCAAATGATCAACATCACAGTCACTCAATGGAAAAGGAAATGTATCCTCATAATCACTGACAAATTTAGTCCTTTACAGCCCTTGGTAGGTTGTGAGCTGACATTACTCCCCTTGAGGCCTTTAAATAAGCTCCAGACATTATCTTTATCTACCTAATGTCACTTGATAGGAACAGGGGTTGTATATAAGACCCAGGGTGCCTCTTTCCACAAAGTTACATTTTAATTTCAAGGCAAGTGGGTCTGGGCAGCTCTGCTTTATGAAGCTGGATCAGGGATGGTGGGGGGGAGGAAGGGAAATGGCAGCCACTGTTGAGGCTCCCTGTGGCCTGCAAATGACACACCCCTGGGATTTGGGGGACAGTCTCCAGCCTGGGGCTAAGATATTGGGGGCAGTCGGAGGTTCTGTTCTGCTGTAATTACGTGCTGCCAGAATGCCCCCTCCCCCCTGGAATTTTGGGCCCCATTCTAGGAAACAAAAATAAAAATACCTGGAAAAACTCAGCAGGTCTGACAGCATCTGCGGAGAGGAACACAGTTAACGTTTCGAGTCCATATGACTCTTCAACAGAACTAAATAAAAATAGAAAAGAGGTGAAATATAAGCTGGTTTAAGGGGGGTGGGACAAGTAGAGCTGGTTAGAGGGCCAGTGATAGGTGGAGATTGCCAAAAGATGTCATAGACATAAGGACAAAGAGGTGTTGAAGGTGGTGATATTATCTAAGGAATGTGCTAATTAACAGTAGAAAGCAGGACAAGCAAGGTACAGATAGCCCTAGTGGGGGTGGGGTGGGGTGAAGGGAAGGGATCAAAATAGGCTAAAAGGTAGAGATAAAACAATGGATGGAAATACATTTAAAAATAATGGAAATAGGTGGGAAAAGAAAAATCTATATAAATTATTGGGGAAAAAAGGGGGATCAGAAAGGGGTTGGAGGAAGAGAGTTCATGATCTAAAGTTGTTGAACCCAATATTAAGCCTGGAAGGCTGTAAAATGCTGTTCGTCCAGTTTGTGTTGAACTTCACTGGAACATTGCAGCAGGCCAAAGATGGACATGTGGGCATGAGAGCAGGGTGGAGTGTTGAAATGGCAAGTGACAGGGAGGTCTGGGTCATGCTTGAAGACAGACCGTTTGATAGGAGTCTACTGCATTCGCTGCTCCCAATGAGATCTCCTCTACATTGAAGAGACCAAACGCAGACTGGGTGACTGCTTTGCGGAACACCTTCGGTCTGTCCACAACCATGACCCAGACCTCCCTGTCGTTTGCCATTTCAACATCCCACCCTGCTCTCATGCCCACATGTCCGTCTTTGGCCTGCTGCAATGTTCCAGTGAAGTTCAACGCAAACTTGGAGGAACAGCACCTCATCTTCCGACTAGGCACTTTACAGACTTAACATGAGTTCAACAATGTTCAGACCATGAACTCTCTCCCTCACCCCTTTTTTTACCCCCTATTTTCAATATTCATTTTTATTTTTTATCCACTTATTTTTATTTTCATTTTCATTCACTGTTTTATCCACACCTTTTATCTTTATTTTTGATTTTTTTCCCCCACCACTGTCCCCTACCCCCACCCCACCCCGACTAGGGCCACCTGTCACTTGTTCATGTTCTTCTTTCCAGAGTGCTTACGCTTGTCCTGCTATTATCACATTCTGCTTTCTTACCTCAATGCCGCTATCAGCACCTCCTTTAGCCCTTACCACTACCATTAACACCCCCTTTGTCCTTCTGTTCATGACATCTTTGTCAACCTCTCCATTGCCTCCACCTATCGCTGGCTTTCTGTCCAGCTTCACCTGCTCCACTCTCCTTAAACAGTATAAATTTCATCACTTTTTTACTTCCCTTTAACTCTGAAGAAGAGTCATACGGGCTTGAAATGTTAACTCTGTTTTTTTCCCTCCACAGATATTGTTAGACCTACTGAGTTTTTCCAGCATTTTCTGTTTTTGTTTTGATAGGAGTCAGGTTGTCTGGGGGTTTGGAAACATGAAAAAGATAGAGGTATTAAGTTGAGGTAAAAGTAAATAGGTTAGATCTAACATTTGCATTTTAGTTAAGTTGAGAGTTTGTTTGAATATCAAAGGGGAGTCAGAGGTACCAAGGGAAATGTTTGCATCTTGCAGGAGTTCATAGGTAAACAAGTAGTGGGGGGTATGATAAAAGCAAAAACCAGATGAAAACATGAAAGATCTTATATTTGGAAGGTTTTGAGTTTCAAGGGGAGTATGAGAACAATGGGACTAAGGTGAAAAGGAAAAATGTATATTAGAGTTACTGTGGATAGCTGTTTTTTCACCTGGTAAGCTAGAGATGGCTGGAGATACCTGGCGCTGTTTGAGCTGTTGAGATAGCTGGAGTTCTGGGCTGGGAAAGGATGCAGTTTAAATTAACCACCCAGTCAAGCCAGAAAAGTGTTGGGCTGCAGCAAGCAGTTTTATTATGAAGTGCCTTCTACCACAGAGTGGAAGAGAGTAAAAGTCATGTGGTATACCTTTTATTGAAGCTACAGCAGTTTGCCTTTTGTAATATTACTGGATTTCATATTTAATATCTATAAGGGAGTGTTGCCTGGAAAGTGATTACTTATGAGTTTGACCAAGTGGAGAGTCTTTTTTGGGGAATGTTTTGTACGACTAACCTTACTTGTGTAACTGTAATGTTGTGTGCTTAAGTTTTCTTTTAATTTTTTAAATCCCAAAAGTGTCACTGGACCTTTTACTGCTGAGATCAGCAAGTCATCTTCTCGGCTTCAGAATGCAAAAATAATAGGGTACGACCCGTAAGCCAAGTTTCACTCTGGGATTTAATACTGGCTGTGGTCGTAGCAGTTGAATAAGCCAAGTGTAACTCCAGACCAGAGTTTATCCCACCACCCCACCCCACCCAGCCCCACCCAGCCCCCCATTCAGCCCCACCGCCCCACCACTCCCAACCCACCCCCCATCCAACCCCACCACCCACCCCAACATCAACATCCAGCCCCATCACCCAGCCCCCCCAACCAGCACCACCCCCTCCTCCCAATCCAGCCCCACCCCACTCCCAGACTACCTGAGGCAATATTTGAATTGGATCATTTAGGATGGAAAAAAGTATCTCTCATGCTCTCAGGATCTCCTCAATGCTTTACTTCCAATGGATTTTTTTTGAAGTGCAGTCACTGTTGTAATGTAGGAAGCAGGACAGCCAAATTGTGCACAGTGAGATCCCACAAATACCAGTGAAATACATGGCCAAGTTTTCTGTGTCAGTGATGTTGGTTAAAAGGGCTCCCCCTATTCTTCAACATAATGCCACGGGATGTTTCATGACCACCTGAAAGGGCAACACGGGGCCTCGGTTTAACACTCTATCCAAAATTCAGCAACTCTGACAGTACAGCATTCCCTCGATACTGTGTCAGGCTGGGTCATGTGCTCAGATACCAGAAGTGGAGCTTGAGGCCAGAGAAGTTGGTCACTGAGCCAAGACTTATACCTGGCTTCCTAGCTCCCCTTTTTCACGTGTCCGTGTCTAATGAGCAAAAAAAGCGCTGAAGAAATTTGAGTGAAGCGCTGACATATTCCAGTGTCAAGCACCTGTTGCAAAGCATCAGCAGTGCTCGTTCATCTCCTCAACTGCACAGCTCAGTGTTGTTGGAGACACAGCTTGACTATATCCACATCATCGGACTGAACAAGATGTGTGCCCCAGGTGACATCCCATTAGCTGGATGATGTGGCACAGTTGATGGGATTTTCATTAACCATTTCCTGTTTCTATCATTGCTGCATCTATTAATGGGGATGGATGTTACAGAAATGGAGGGAACTGGGGAACAAACTGATTATTTGCCCATGAGAACAACAATGAGCCTATCAGCAAGATTATGGGGTGAGTGTGGGGGCGGCGTTGGGATCCTTCTCAGTGTGGGCCGGAACGTTGCCAACCAAGCTGGCATGATGAAGCTTCTGATACCAAGCTCCCCACCATTATCCAGCTAAAGTATAGCCCAAGCTGATTCACAGAGGTTGCCTGTGCAACAGAAGCTGAGCCAACGAGAGGGAAGGGATGACATTGATATGAAAAAAAATCTTCAGTAGGGAGGTGGAGAGGTGGATGGGCTGAGGCTGGGAATTGCAGAGGGTGGGACATAGGCAAGGTTAGGGTCAAGAACACTGCCAACAACAACAACTGCTATTTATATAGCACCTTTAAGTAATAAAATGTCCCAAGGCACTCAGAGGCATTATAAAACAGAAAAGGACACTGAACCATATAAGGAAATATTATAAATGAGGGATTCAACAGCTGAAGAGGTGAGACGGGGGTGGAGTCAGGCAAAGTTATGCAGATGGAAATAGGCAGCGGTGGTGATAAATGTGGATATGAGACTGAAGTCTCATCTTTGGGTCAAATGTGACACTGAGGTTGTGAACAATCTGGTTCAGTCTCAAACAGTAACCATGCAGGAGGGACAGAGTCGGTGGTGAGGGAACAGATCTTCTGGTGAGGACTGAAGACAATGGCTCCCAATATTTAAATGGGGGAAAGGTGGACCAAAGGAATGATAAGTGAGAGTAATGGAGGGATTGGTAAGCAGTAAGGGCTAGAGGAAGATGTAGAGCTAGAATGGGGGCAAGGTCATGCCAGGATTTAAAGATGAGGACAAGTATTTTAAAAATGATCAGTGTGCCCTGGAATTCCTCATCTGTGATTTGTATAAGTGAGTCTATGCTGTCCCCTTTAATGTTGAAAGTTATCCTATAGTTTTCTCCCTCCCATTTCCTGAAAAGTCTGCCTGTTAATGGGCACATTTCAATTTCACTAGGAGCCAACTGCCCTCCAGTGTCTCCACCAAGTGACTGGTCTCAATGTGTGAGCCAACAGAGTGAGGCTTTGCAGTCTCAACCCTGACATGCTACACAGTAGAGCCTGAGTACATCCTCGTCTGTTATCTGCAAATTGTCTAAGTAGAATGAGTAGTGCTGTCTCCTCTTATTCCCCCACCCCTGACTCCGACCCCATGGATCATGTGGGGTAACTATCGTTAGTATATTTGTAAAGCATTCTTCCTCTCTATACTTCTGACACTGTCCCCATCAAACACTCCCAGGCAGGTACAGCATGTGATTAGAGACAGAGTAAAGCTCCCTCTACACCAGGCTTGTCGACCCCGCAGCCCATGGGCTGAGCCCCTCCATGTGGCCCCCAGAATGATTGTTGAAATTGCCGGTAAGGCGGATCAGTGAGTTTGAAGATTTCTTAAGGGGCCAGCTCCTCCAATCACAGCCTGCTATTCTCATGTGTTTGCTGCTGATAGGTTCACTATTGAGCCAATCGACATTAAAAATGGGACAGAACTAGGCTGTAATTGGAGGAGCAGTGAACATCAGCAACTGCAATGACGTGAAGATAGAAGGAGTTTGGAGTGCCCATTCACCATGCTTTCCTGTGGCTGCCGGTGCTCTGGCCCGGCTGTGTTCCCCCTGCTCTCCCCTGGTATTCCCTGTGTCCCACTGGTTCTCCCCGCATTCCCCTGATTTCCCCTCAACGTTCCCCTGGTTTCCCCCCCATGATGATCCCCCAGCTCTCCCCTGGTTCCCCACCGCATTCCCCTGGCTCTCTCTCAATTCCCCCGCATTCTCCCAGCTCTGCTCCAAATCCTCCCGCGTTCTCCCAGCTCTCCCCTGGTGCCTCCCTTGTTCCCCCAGTTCACCCCCCTCCCATGTTCCCCCAGCTCTCCCCTCACGTTCCCTTGGTTCCTACCTGCGTACCCCAGCTCTCGGCTTTCCCCTCCATGGGCATGCGCATTTGGGCGTCGGTAAGCTTCAGGCCTCACTCCAGTTCACCTTCAGCCCCAAGCTGATTTTGTGAGGGTGAGAGAGTGATTGATTGAGGGTGACTGTGTGATGGAGGGGTGAGTGAACGAGGGAGGGTGAGCAAGCGAGAATGGGTGGGGTGAGGGCATGAGGTAGGATGAAGGAATGAGTGAGGGTGAGTGAGTGAATGAGAGGGTGAATGAGGGAGGGTGTGAGGATGGGTATGGGTGAGGGAGAGGGTGGGTGAGTGTGTGAGGGAGGGTGGGTGAGTGAATGAGTAGGAGTGAGTGACGGTGGGTGTTGAGGGTGGATGAGTACATGAGTAAGGGAGGATGAGTGAGTGAATGAGGGAGGGTGTGTGGCATGGGGAGTTAGTGAGTGAAGTTGGGTGGGTAGTGATGGTGGGGGCAGGCGAGCAGCGGTGGGGGCGAGCGAGCCGTGGTGGGGGCGAGCGAGCGGCGGCGGGGGCGAGCGAGCGGCGACGGGGGCGAGGGAGCGGCGGTGGTGAGGGGGGCGAGTGAGTGGTGAGGGGGCGAGTGAGTGGTGAGGGGGGCGAGTGAGTGGTGAGGGGGGCGAGTGAGTGGTGAGGGGGCGAGTGAGTGGTGAGGGGGGCGAGTGAGTGGTGAGGGGGGCGAGTGAGTGGTGAGGGGGGGCGAGTGAGTGGTGTTGGTGAGGGGGCGAGTGAGTGGTGAGGGGGGCGAGTGAGTGGTGTTGGTGAGGGAGGCGAGTGAGTGGTGTTGGTGAGGGAGGCGAGTGAGTGGTATTGGGGATGGGGGCGAGTGAGTGGTGTTGGTGAGGGGGCGAGTGAGTGGTGTTGGTGAGGGGGCGAGTGAGTGGTGTTGGTGATGGGAACGAGTGAGTGGTGTTGGTGAGGTGGTGAGTGAGGGGTGTTGGTGGTGGGGGCGAGTGAGTGGTGTTGGTGATGGGGGCGAGTGAGTGGTGTTGGTGATGGGGGCGAGTGAGTGGTGTTGGTGATGGGGGCGAGTGAGTGGTGATGATGAGGGGGGCGAGTGAGTGGTGAGGAAGGCGAGTGAGTGGTGTTGGTGAGGGGGCGAGTGAGTGGTGAGGAGAGCGAGTGAGTGGTGTTGGTGATGGGGGCGAGTGATTGGTGAGGAAGGCGAGTGAGTGGTGTTGGTAAGGAAGGCGAGTGAGTGGTATTGGTGATGGGGGCGAGTGAGTGGTGTTGGTGAGGGGGTGAGTGAGTGGTGTTGGTGAGGGGGCGAGTGAGTGGTGTTGGTGATGGGAACGAGTGAGTGGTGTTGGTGAGGGGGCGAGTGAGTGGTGTTGGTGAGGGGGCGAGTGAGTGGTGTTGGTGAGGGGGCGAGTGAGTGGTGTTGGTGAGGGGGCAAGTGAGTGGTGTTGGTGAGGGGGCAAGTGAGTGGTGTTGGTGAGGGAGGCGAGTGAGTGGTGATGGTGAGGGGGCGAGTGAGTGGTGTTGGTGAGGTAGGTGAGAGAGTGGTGATGGTGAGGGGGCGAGTGAGTTTGTGTTGGCTATGGGGGCGAGTGAGTGGTGAGGAAGACGAGTGAGTGGTGAGGGGGGGCGAGTGAGTGGTGTTGGTGAGGGGGTGAGTGAGTGGTATTGGTGATGGGGGAGAGTAAGTGGTGTTGGTGAGGCGGCGAGTGAGTGGTGAGGAAGGCAAGTGAGTGCTGTTGGTGAGGGGGCGAGTGAGTGGTGAGGAAGGCGAGTGAGTGGTGTTGGTGATGGGGGCGAGTGAGTGGTGTTGGTGATGGGGGCGAGTGAGTGGTGTTGGTGATGGGGGCGATTGAGTGGTGTTGGTGATGGGGGCGAGTGAGTGGTGTTGGTGATGGGGGCGAGTGAGTGGTGTTGGTGATGGGGGCGAGTGAGTGGTGTTGGTGATGGGGGCGAGTGAGTGGTGTTGGTGATGGGGGCGAGTGAGTGGTGTTGGTGATGGGGGCGAGTGAGTGGTGTTGGTGATGGGGGCGAGTGAGTGGTGTTGGTGATGGGGGCGAGTGAGTGGTGTTGGTGATGGGGGCGAGTGAGTGGTGTTGGTGATGGGGGCGAGTGAGTGGTGTTGGTGATGGGGGCGAGTGAGTGGTGTTGGTGATGGGGGCGAGGAGTGAGTGGTGTTGGTAATGGGGGCGAGTGAGTGCTGTTGGTGAGGGGGCGAGTGAGTGCTGTTGGTGAGGGGGCTAGTGAGTGGTGTTGGTGAGGGGGCGAGTGAGTGGTGTTGGTGAGGGGGCGAGTGAGTGGTGTTGGTGAGAGGGCGAGTGAGTGGTGTTGGTGAGGGGGCGAGTGAGTGGTGTTGGTGAGGGGGCGAGTGAGTGGTGTTGGTGAGGGGGCGAGTGAGTGGTGTTGGTGAGGGGGCGAGTGAGTGGTGTTGGTGAGGGGGCGAGTGAGTGGTGTTGGTGAGGGGGCGAGTGAGTGGTGTTGGTGAGGGGGCGAGTGAGTGGTGTTGGTGAGGGGGCGAGTGAGTGGTGTTGGTGAGGGGGCGAGTGAGTGGTGTTGGTGAGGGGGCGAGTGAGTGGTGTTGGTGAGGGGGCGAGTGAGTGGTGTTGGTGAGGGGGCGAGTGAGTGGTGTTGGTGAGGGGGCGAGTGAGTGGTGTTGGTGAGGGGGCGAGTGAGTGGTGTTGGTGAGGGGGCGAGTGAGTGGTGTTGGTGAGGGGGCGAGTGAGTGGTGTTGGTGAAGGGGCGAGTGAGTGGTGTTGGTGAAGGGGCGAGTGAGTGGTGTTGGTGAGGGGGCGAGTGAGTGGTGTTGGTGAGGGGGCGAGTGAGTGGTGTTGGTGAGGGGGCGAGTGAGAGGTGTTGTTGAGGGGGCGAGTGAGTGGTGTTGGTGAGGGGGCGAGTGAGTGGTGTTGGTGAGGGGGCGAGTGAGTGGTGTTGGTGAGGGGGCGAGTGAGTGGTGTTGGTGAGGGGGCGAGAGAGTGGTGTTGGTGAGGGGGCGAGTGAGGCGTGTTGGTGATGGGGGCCAGCGAGTGGTGATGGTGATGGGGGCAAGCGAGTGGTGATGGTGATGGGGGCCAGTGAGTGGTGATGGTGATGGGGACGAGTGAGTGGCGAGGAAGGCGAGTGAGTGGCGAGGGGGGCGAGTGAGTGGTGAGGGGGGCGAGTGAGTGGTGTTGGTGAGGGGGGGGTGAGGGAGTGGTGAGGAGAGCAAGTGAGTGGTGTTGGTGAGGGGGGCGAGTGAGTGGTGTTGGTGATGGGGGCGAGTGAGTGGTGAGGAGAGCAAGTGAGTGGTGTTGGTGAGGGGGGCGAGTGAGTGGTGTTGGTGAGGGGGGCGAGTGAGTGGTGATGGTGAGGGGGGCGAGTGAGTGGTGATGGTGAGGGGGCGAGTGAGTGGTGATGGTGAGGGGGGCGAGTGAGTGGTGATGGTGAGGGGGCGAGTGAGTGGTGATGGTGAGGGGGCGAGTGAGTGGTGATGGTGAGGGGGCGAGTGAGTGGTGATGGTGAGGGGGTGAGTGAGTGGTGATGGTGAGGGAGTGAGTGGTGTTAATGAGAGGGCGAGTGAGTGGTGTTAATGAGAGGGCGAGTGAGTGGTGTTGGTGAGGGGGGCGAGTGAGTGGTGTTGGTGATGGGGGCGAGTGAGTGGTGTTGGTGATGGGGGCGAGTGAGTGGTGTTGGTGATGGGGGCGAGTGAGTGGTGTTGGTGATGGGGGCGAGTGAGTGGTGTTGGTGATGGGGGCGAGTGAGTGGTGTTGGTGATGGGGGCGAGTGAGTGGTGTTGGTGATGGGGGCGAGTGAGTGGTGTTGGTGATGGGGGGCGAGTGAGTGGTGTTGGTGATGGGGGCGAGTGAGTGGTGTCGGTGATGGGGGCGAGTGAGTGGTGTCGGTGATGGGGGCGAGTGAGTGGTGTCGGTGATGGGGGCGAGTGAGTGGTGTCGGTGATGGGGGCGAGTGAGTGGTGTCGGTGATGGGGGCGAGTGAGTGGTGTCGGTGATGGGGGCGAGTGAGTGGTGTCGGTGATGGGGGCGAGTGAGTGGTGTCGGTGATGGGGGCGAGTGAGTGGTGTCGGTGATGGGGGCGAGTGAGTGGTGTCGGTGATGGGGGCGAGTGAGTGGTGTCGGTGATGGGGGCGAGTGAGTGGTGTTGGTGATGGGGGCGAGTGAGTGGTGTTGGTGATGGGGGCGAGTGAGTGGTGTTGGTGAACGGGGCGAGTGAGTGGTGTTGGTGATGGGGGCGAGTGAGTGGTGTTGGTGATGGGGGCGAGTGAGTGGTGTTGGTGATGGGGGCGAGTGAGTGGTGTTGGTGATGGGGGCGAGTGAGTGGTGTTGATGATGGGGGCGAGTGAGTGGTGTTGGTGATGGGGGCCGAGTGAGTGGTGTTGGTGATGGGGGCCAGCGAGTGATGATGGTGATGGGGGCAAGCGAGTGGTGATGGTGATGGGGGCCAGTGAGTGGTGATGGTGACGGGGACGAGTGAGTGGCGAGGAAGGCGATTGAGTGGCGAGGGGGGCGAGTGAGTGGCGAGGGGAGCGAGTGAGTGGTGTTGGTGAGGGGGGGGGCGAGTGAGTGGTGAGGAGAGCAAGTGAGTGGTGTTGGTGAGGGGGGCGAGTGAGTGGTGTTGGTGATGGGGGCGAGTGAGTGGTGAGGAGAGCAAGTGAGTGGTGTTGGTGAGGGGGGTGAGTGAGTGGTGTTGGTGAGGGGGGGCGAGTGAGTGGTGATGGTGAGGGGGGCGAGTGAGTGGTGATGGTGAGGGGGCGAGTGAGTGGTGATGGTGAGGGGGCGAGTGAGTGGTGATGGTGGGGGGGGCGAATGAGTGGTGATGGTGAGGGGGGCGAATGAGTGGTGATGGTGAGGGGGGCGAATGAGTGGTGATGGTGAGGGGGGCGAATGAGTGGTGATGGTGAGGGGGCGAGTGAGTGGTGTTGGTGAGGGGGCGAGTGAGTGGTGTTGGTGAGGGGGCGAGTGAGTGGTGTTGGTGAGGGGGCGAGTGAGTGGTGTTGGTGAGGGGGCGAGTGAGTGGTGTTGGTGAGGGGGCGAGTGAGTGGTGTTGGTGAGGGGGCGAGTGAGTGGTGTTGGTGAGGGGGCGAGTGAGTGGTGTTGGTGAGGGGGCGAGTGAGTGGTGTTGGTGAGGGGGCGAGTGAGTGGTGTTGGTGAGGGGGCGAGTGAGTGGTGTTGGTGAGGGGGCGAGTGAGTGGTGTTGGTGAAGGGGCGAGTGAGTGGTGTTGGTGAAGGGGCGAGTGAGTGGTGTTGGTGAGGGGGCGAGTGAGTGGTGTTGGTGAGGGGGCGAGTGAGTGGTGTTGGTGAGGGGGCGAGCGAGAGGTGTTGGTGAGGGGGCGAGTGAGTGGTGTTGGTGAGGGGGCGAGTGAGTGGTGTTGGTGAGGGGGCGAGTGAGTGGTGTTGGTGAGGGGGCGAGTGAGTGGTGTTGGTGAGGGGGCGAGTGAGTGGTGTTGGTGAGGGGGCGAGAGAGTGGTGTTGGTGAGGGGGCGAGTGAGGCGTGTTGGTGATGGGGGCCAGCGAGTGGTGATGGTGATGGGGGCAAGCGAGTGGTGATGGTGATGGGGGCCAGTGAGTGGTGATGGTGATGGGGACGAGTGAGTGGCGAGGAAGGCGAGTGAGTGGCGAGGGGGGCGAGTGAGTGGTGAAGGGGGCGAGTGAGTGGTGTTGGTGAGGGGTGGGTGAGGGAGTGGTGAGGAGAGCAAGTGAGTGGTGTTGGTGATGGGGGCGAGTGAGTGGTGAGGAGAGCAAGTGAGTGGTGTTGGTGAGGGGGGCGAGTGAGTGGTGTTGGTGAGGGGGGCGAGTGAGTGGTGATGGTGAGGGGGGCGAGTGAGTGGTGATGGTGAGGGGGCGAGTGAGGGGTGATGGTGAGGGGGGCGAGTGAGTGGTGATGGTGAGGGGGTGAGTGAGTGGTGATGGTGAGGGAGTGAGTGGTGTTAATGAGAGGGCGAGTGAGTGGTGTTAATGAGAGGGCGAGTGAGTGGTGTTGGTGATGGGGGCGAGTGAGTGGTGTTGGTGATGGGGGCCAGCGAGTGATGATGGTGATGGGGGCAAGCGAGTGGTGATGGTGATGGGGGCCAGTGAGTGGTGATGGTGACGGGGACGAGTGAGTGGCGAGGAAGGCGATTGAGTGGCGAGGGGGGCGAGTGAGTGGCGAGGGGAGCGAGTGAGTGGTGTTGGTGAGGGGGGGGCGAGTGAGTGGTGAGGAGAGCAAGTGTATGGTGTTGGTGAGGGGGGCGAGTGAGTGGTGTTGGTGATGGGGGCGAGTGAGTGGTGAGGAGAGCAAGTGAGTGGTGTTGGTGAGGGGGGTGAGTGAGTGGTGTTGGTGAGGGGGGGCGAGTGAGTGGTGATGGTGAGGGGGGCGAGTGAGTGGTGATGGTGAGGGGGCGAGTGAGTGGTGATGGTGAGGGGGCGAGTGAGTGGTGATGGTGGGGGGGGCGAATGAGTGGTGATGGTGAGGGGGGCGAATGAGTGGTGATGGTGAGGGGGGCGAATGAGTGGTGATGGTGAGGGGGGCGAATGAGTGGTGATGGTGAGGGGGCGAGTGAGTGGTGTTGGTGAGGGGGCGAGTGAGTGGTGTTGGTGAGGGGGCGAGTGAGTGGTGTTGGTGAGGGGGCGAGTGAGTGGTGTTGGTGAGGGGGCGAGTGAGTGGTGTTGGTGAGGGGGCGAGTGAGTGGTGTTGGTGAGGGGGCGAGTGAGTGGTGTTGGTGAGGGGGCGAGTGAGTGGTGTTGGTGAGGGGGCGAGTGAGTGGTGTTGGTGAGGGGGCGAGTGAGTGGTGTTGGTGAGGGGGCGAGTGAGTGGTGTTGGTGAGGGGGCGAGTGAGTGGTGTTGGTGAAGGGGCGAGTGAGTGGTGTTGGTGAAGGGGCGAGTGAGTGGTGTTGGTGAGGGGGCGAGTGAGTGGTGTTGGTGAGGGGGCGAGTGAGTGGTGTTGGTGAGGGGGCGAGCGAGAGGTGTTGGTGAGGGGGCGAGTGAGTGGTGTTGGTGAGGGGGCGAGTGAGTGGTGTTGGTGAGGGGGCGAGTGAGTGGTGTTGGTGAGGGGGCGAGTGAGTGGTGTTGGTGAGGGGGCGAGAGAGTGGTGTTGGTGAGGGGGCGAGTGAGGCGTGTTGGTGATGGGGGCCAGCGAGTGGTGTTGGTGATGGGGGCCAGTGAGTGGTGATGGTGATGGGGACGAGTGAGTGGCGAGGAAGGCGAGTGAGTGGCGAGGGGGGCGAGTGAGTGGTGAAGGGGGCGAGTGAGTGGTGTTGGTGAGGGGTGGGTGAGGGAGTGGTGAGGAGAGCAAGTGAGTGGTGTTGGTGAGGGGGGCGAGTGAGTGGTGTTGGTGATGGGGGCGAGTGAGTGGTGAGGAGAGCAAGTGAGTGGTGTTGGTGAGGGGGGCGAGTGAGTGGTGTTGGTGAGGGGGGCGAGTGAGTGGTGATGGTGAGGGGGGCGAGTGAGTGGTGATGGTGAGGGGGCGAGTGAGTGGTGATGGTGAGGGGGGCGAGTGAGTGGTGATGGTGAGGGGGTGAGTGAGTGGTGATGGTGAGGGAGTGAGTGGTGTTAATGAGAGGGCGAGTGAGTGGTGTTAATGAGAGGGCGAGTGAGTGGTGTTGGTGAGGGGGGCGAGTGAGTGGTGTTGGTGATGGGGTCGAGTGAGTGGTGTTGGTGATGGGGGCGAGTGAGTGGTGTTGGTGATGGGGGCGAGTGAGTGGTGTTGGTGATGGGGGCGAGTGAGTGGTGTTGGTGATGGGGGCGAGTGAGTGGTGTTGGTGATGGGGGCGAGTGAGTGGTGTTGGTGATGGGGGCGAGTGAGTGGTGTTGGGGATGGGGGCGAGTGAGTGGTGTTGGTGATGGGGGCGAGTGAGTGGTGTTGGTGATGGGGGCGAGTGAGTGGTGTTGGTGATGGGGGCGAGTGAGTGGTGTTGGTGATGGGGGCGAGTGAGTGGTGTTGGTGATGGGGGCGAGTGAGTGGTGTTGGTGATGGGGGCGAGTGACTGGTGTTGGTGATGGGGGCGAGTGAGTGGTGTTGGTGATGGGGGCGAGTGAGTGGTGTTGGTGATGGGGGCGAGTGAGTGGTGTTGGTGATGGGGGCGAGTGAGTGGTGTTGGTGATGGGGGCGAGTGAGTGGTGTTGGTGATGGGGGCGAGTGAGTGGTGTTGGTGATGGGGGCGAGTGAGTGGTGTTGGTGATGGGGGCGAGTGAGTGGTGTTAGTCATGGGGGCGAGTGAGTGGTGTTGGTGATGGGGGCGAGTGAGTGGTGTTGGTGATGGGGGCGAGTGAGTGGTGTTGGTGATGGGGGCGAGTGAGTGGTGTTGGTGATGGGGGCGAGTGAGTGGTGTTGGTGATGGGGGCGAGTGAGTGGTGTTGGTGAACGGGGCGAGTGAGTGGTGTTGGTGATGGGGGCGAGTGAGTGGTGTTGGTGATGGGGGCGAGTGAGTGGTGTTGGTGATGGGGGCGAGTGAGTGGTGTTGGTGATGGGGGCGAGTGAGTGGTGTTGGTGATGGGGGCGAGTGAGTGGTGTTGGTGATGGGGGCGAGTGAGTGGTGTCGGTGATGGGGGCGAGTGAGTGGTGTTGGTGATGGGGGCGAGTGAGTGGTGTTGGTGATGGGGGCGAGTGAGTGGTGTTGGTGATGGGGGCGAGTGAGTGGTGTTGGTGATGGGGGCGAGTGAGTGGTGTTGGTGATGGGGGCGAGTGAGTGGTGTTGGTGATGGGGGCGAGTGATTGGTGTTGGTGATGGGGGCGAGTGAGTGGTATTGGTGATGGGGGCGAGTGAGTGGTGTTGGTGATGGGGGCGAGTGAGTGGTGTTGGTGATGGGGGCGAGTGAGTGGTGTTGGTGATGGGGGCGAGTGAGTGGTGTTGATGATGGGGGCGAGTGAGTGGTGTTGGTGATGGGGGCGAGTGAGTGGTGTTGGTGATGGGGGCCAGCGAGTGATGATGGTGATGGGGGCAAGCGAGTGGTGATGGTGATGGGGGCCAGTGAGTGGTGATGGTGACGGGGACGAGTGAGTGGCGAGGAAGGCGATTGAGTGGCGAGGGGGGCGAGTGAGTGGCGAGGGGAGCGAGTGAGTGGTGTTGGTGAGGGGGGGGCGAGTGAGTGGTGAGGAGAGCAAGTGAGTGGTGTTGGTGAGGGGGGCGAGTGAGTGGTGTTGGTGATGGGGGCGAGTGAGTGGTGAGGAGAGCAAGTGAGTGGTGTTGGTGAGGGGGGTGAGTGAGTGGTGTTGGTGAGGGGGGCGAGTGAGTGGTGATGGTGAGGGGGGCGAGTGAGTGGTGATGGTGAGGGGGCGAGTGAGTGGTGATGGTGAGGGGGCGAGTGAGTGGTGATGGTGGGGGGGGCGAATGAGTGGTGATGGTGAGGGGGGCGAATGAGTGGTGATGGTGAGGGGGGCGAATGAGTGGTGATGGTGAGGGGGGCGAATGAGTGGTGATGGTGAGGGGGCGAGTGAGTGGTGTTGGTGAGGGGGCGAGTGAGTGGTGTTGGTGAGGGGGCGAGTGAGTTGTGTTGGTGAGGGGGCGAGTGAGTGGTGTTGGTGAGGGGGCGAGTGAGTGGTGTTGGTGAGGGGGCGAGTGAGTGGTGTTGGTGAGGGGGCGAGTGAGTGGTGTTGGTGAGGGGGCGAGTGAGTGGTGTTGGTGAGGGGGCGAGTGAGTGGTGTTGGTGAGGGGGCGAGTGAGTGGTGTTGGTGAGGGGGCGAGTGAGTGGTGTTGGTGAAGGGGCGAGTGAGTGGTGTTGGTGAAGGGGCGAGTGAGTGGTGTTGGTGAGGGGGCGAGTGAGTGGTGTTGGTGAGGGGGCGAGCGAGTGGTGTTGGTGAGGGGGCGAGCGAGAGGTGTTGGTGAGGGGGCGAGTGAGTGGTGTTGGTGAGGGGGCGAGTGAGTGGTGTTGGTGAGGGGGCGAGTGAGTGGTGTTGGTGATGGGGGCGAGTGAGTGGTGTTGGTGAGGGGGCGAGAGAGTGGTGTTGGTGAGGGGGCGAGTGAGGCGTGTTGGTGATGGGGGCCAGCGAGTGGTGATGGTGATGGGGGCAAGCGAGTGGTGATGGTGATGGGGGCCAGTGAGTGGTGATGGTGATGGGGACGAGTGAGTGGCGAGGAAGGCGAGTGAGTGGCGAGGGGGGCGAGTGAGTGGTGAAGGGGGCGAGTGAGTGGTGTTGGTGAGGGGTGGGTGAGGGAGTGGTGAGGAGAGCAAGTGAGTGGTGTTGGTGAGGGGGGCGAGTGAGTGGTGTTGGTGATGGGGGCGAGTGAGTGGTGAGGAGAGCAAGTGAGTGGTGTTGGTGAGGGGGGCGAGTGAGTGGTGTTGGTGAGGGGGGGCGAGTGAGTGGTGATGGTGAGGGGGGCGAGTGAGTGGTGATGGTGAGGGGGCGAGTGAGTGGTGATGGTGAGGGGGGCGAGTGAGTGGTGATGGTGAGGGGGTGAGTGAGTGGTGATGGTGAGGGAGTGAGTGGTGTTAATGAGAGGGCGAGTGAGTGGTGTTAATGAGAGGGCGAGTGAGTGGTGTTGGTGAGGGGGGCGAGTGAGTGGTGTTGGTGATGGGGGCGAGTGAGTGGTGTTGGTGATGGGGGCGAGTGAGTGGTGTTGGTGATGGGGGCGAGTGAGTGGTGTTGGTGATGGGGGCGAGTGAGTGGTGTTGGTGATGGGGGCGAGTGAGTGGTGTTGGTGATGGGGGCGAGTGAGTGGTGTTGGTGATGGGGGCGAGTGAGTGGTGTTGGTGATGGGGGCGAGTGAGTGGTGTTGGTGATGGGGGCGAGTGAGTGGTGTTGGTGATGGGGGCGAGTGAGTGGTGTTGGTGATGGGGGCGAGTGAGTGGTGTTGGTGATGGGGGCGAGTGAGTGGTGTTGGTGATGGGGGCGAGTGACTGGTGTTGGTGATGGGGGCGAGTGAGTGGTGTTGGTGATGGGGGCGAGTGAGTGGTGTTGGTGATGGGGGCGAGTGAGTGGTGTTGGTGATGGGGGCGAGTGAGTGGTGTTGGTGATGGGGGCGAGTGAGTGGTGTTGGTGATGGGGGCGAGTGAGTGGTGTTGGTGAACGGGGCGAGTGAGTGGTGTTGGTGATGGGGGCGAGTGAGTGGTGTTGGTGATGGGGGCGAGTGAGTGGTGTTGGTGATGGGGGCGAGTGAGTGGTGTTGGTGATGGGGGCGAGTGAGTGGTGTTGGTGATGGGGGCGAGTGAGTGGTGTTGGTGATGGGGGCGAGTGAGTGGTGTTGGTGATGGGGGCGAGTGAGTGGTGTTGGTGATGGGGGCGAGTGAGTGGTGTTGGTGATGGGGGCGAGTGAGTGGTGTTGGTGATGGGGGCGAGTGAGTGGTGTTGGTGATGGGGGCGAGTGAGTGGTGTTGGTGATGGGGGCGAGTGAGTGGTGTTGGTGATGGGGGCGAGTGACTGGTGTTGGTGATGGGGGCGAGTGAGTGGTGTTGGTGATGGGGGCGAGTGAGTGGTGTTGGTGATGGGGGCGAGTGAGTGGTGTTGGTGATGGGGGCGAGTGAGTGGTGTTGGTGATGGGGGCGAGTGAGTGGTGTTGGTGATGGGGGCGAGTGAGTGGTGTTGGTGAACGGGGCGAGTGAGTGGTGTTGGTGATGGGGGCGAGTGAGTGGTGTTGGTGATGGGGGCGAGTGAGTGGTGTTGGTGATGGGGGCGAGTGAGTGGTGTTGGTGATGGGGGCGAGTGAGTGGTGTTGATGATGGGGGCGAGTGAGTGGTGTTGGTGATGGGGGCGAGTGAGTGGTGTTGGTGATGGGGGCCAGCGAGTGATGATGGTGATGGGGGCAAGCGAGTGGTGATGGTGATGGGGGCCAGTGAGTGGTGATGGTGACGGGGACGAGTGAGTGGCGAGGAAGGCGATTGAGTGGCGAGGGGGGCGAGTGAGTGGCGAGGGGAGCGAGTGAGTGGTGTTGGTGAGGGGGGGGCGAGTGAGTGGTGAGGAGAGCAAGTGAGTGGTGTTGGTGAGGGGGGCGAGTGAGTGGTGTTGGTGATGGGGGCGAGTGAGTGGTGAGGAGAGCAAGTGAGTGGTGTTGGTGAGGGGGGTGAGTGAGTGGTGTTGGTGAGGGGGGGCGAGTGAGTGGTGATGGTGAGGGGGGCGAGTGAGTGGTGATGGTGAGGGGGCGAGTGAGTGGTGATGGTGAGGGGGCGAGTGAGTGGTGATGGTGGGGGGGGCGAATGAGTGGTGATGGTGAGGGGGGCGAATGAGTGGTGATGGTGAGGGGGGCGAATGAGTGGTGATGGTGAGGGGGGCGAATGAGTGGTGATGGTGAGGGGGCGAGTGAGTGGTGTTGGTGAGGGGGCGAGTGAGTGGTGTTGGTGAGGGGGGCGAGTGAGTGGTGATGGTGAGGGGGCGAGTGAGTGGCGATGGAGAGGGGGCGAGTGAGTGGCGATGGTGAAGGGGCGAGTGAGTGGTGATGGTGAGGGGATGAGTGAGTGGTGATGGTGAGGGGGCGAGTGAGTGGTGATGGTGAGGGGGGCGAGTGAGTGGTGATGGTGCGGGGGGGGCGAGTGAGTGGTGTTTTTGAGGGGGGGTGCGTGGTGTTGGTGAGGGGGTGGCGAGTGAGTGGTGTTGGTGAGGTGGGCGAGTCAGTGGTGATGGGGGTGAGTGAGTGGTGTTGGTGATGGGGGCGCGTGAGTGGTGTTGGTGATGGGGGCGAGTGAGTGGTGTTGGTGATGGGGGCGAGTGAGTGGTGTTGGTGATGGGGGCGAGTGAGTGGTGTTGGTGATGGGGGCGAGTGAGTGGTGTTGGTGATGGGGGCGAGTGAGTGGTGTTGGTGATGGGGGCGAGTGAGTGGTGTTGGTGATGGGGGCGAGTGAGTGGTGTTGGTGATGGGGGCGAGTGAGTGGTGTTGGTGATGGGGGCGAGTGAGTGGTGTTGGTGATGGGGGCGAGTGAGTGGTGTTGGTGATGGGGGCGAGTGAGTGGTGTTGGTGATGGGGGCGAGTGAGTGGTGTTGGTGATGGGGGCGAGTGAGTGGTGTTGGTGATGGGGGCGAGTGAGTGGTGTTGGTGATGGGGGCGAGTGAGTGGTGTTGGTGATGGGGGCGAGTGAGTGGTGAGGAAGGCGAGTGAGTGGTGTTGGTGAGGGCGCAAGTGAGTGGTGTTGGTGAGGGGGCAAGTGAGTGGTGTTGGTGAGGGGGCAAGTGAGTGGTGTTGGTGAGGGAGCAAGTGAGTGGTTTTGGTGAGGGAGCAAGTGAGTGGTGTTGGTGAGGGAGCAAGTGAGTTGTGTTGGTGAGGGGGCAAGTGAGTGGTGTTGGTGAGGGGGCAAGTGAGTTGTGTTGGTGAGGGGGCAAGTGAGTGGTGTTGGTGAGGGGGCAAGTGAGTGGTGTTGGTGAGGGGGCAAGTGAGTGGTGAGGAGAGCAAGTGAGTGGTGTTGGTGATGAGGGCGAGTGAGTGGTGTTGGTGATGGGGGCGAGTGAGTGGTGTTGGTGATGGGGGCGAGTGAGTGGTGTTGGTGAGGGGGCAAGTGAGTGGTGTTGGTGAGGGGGCAAGTGAGTGGTGTTGGTGAGGGAGCAAGTGAGTGGTGTTCGTGAGGGAGCAAGTGAGTGGTGTTGGTGAGGGAGCAAGTGAGTTGTGTTGGTGAGGGGGCAAGTGAGTGGTGTTGGTGAGGGGGCGAGAGAGTGGTGTTGGTGAGGGGGCGAGTGAGGCGTGTTGGTGATGGGGGCCAGCGAGTGGTGATGGTGATGGGGGCAAGCGAGTGGTGATGGTGATGGGGGCCAGTGAATGGTGATGGTGACGGGGACGAGTGAGTGGCGAGGAAGGCGAGTGAGTGGCGAGGGGGGCGAGTGAGTGGTGAGGGGGGCGAGTGAGTGGTGTTGGTGAGGGGGGTGCGAGGGAGTGGTGAGGAGAGCAAGTGAGTGGTGTTGGTGAGGGGGGCGAGTGAGTGGTGTTGGTGATGGGGGCGAGTGAGTGGTGAGGAGAGCAAGTTTGTGGTGTTGGTGAGGGGGGCGAGTGAGTGGTGTTGGTGAGGGGGGCGAGTGAGTGGTGATGGTGAGGGGGGCGAGTGAGTGGTGATGGTGAGGGGGCGAGTGAGTGGTGATGGTGAGGGGGGCGAGTGAGTGGTGATGGTGAGGGGGCGAGTGAGTGGTGATGGTGAGGGGGCGAGTGAGTGGTGATGGTGAGGGGGGGAGTGAGTGGTGATGGTGAGGGGGTGAGTGAGTGGTGATGGTGAGGGAGTGAGTGGTGTTAATGAGAGGGCGAGTGAGTGGTGTTAATGAGAGGGCGAGTGAGTGGTGTTGGTGAGGGGGGCGAGTGAGTTGTGTTGGTGATGGGGGCGAGTGAGTGGTGTTGGTGATGGGGGCGAGTGAGTGGTGTTGGTGATGGGGGCGAGTGAGAGGTGTTGGTGATGGGGGCGAGTGAGAGGTGTTGGTGATGGGGGCGAGTGAGAGGTGTTGGTGATGGGGGCGAGTGAGAGGTGTTGGTGATGGGGGCGAGTGAGTGGTGTTGGTGATGGGGGCGAGTGAGTGGTGTTGGTGATGGGGGCGAGTGAGTGGTGTTGGTGATGGGGGCGAGTGAGTGGTGTTGGTGATGGGGGCGAGTGAGTGGTGTTGGTGATGGGGGCGAGTGAGTGGTGTTGGTGATGGGGGCGAGTGAGTGGTGTTGGTGATGGGGGCGATTGAGTGGTGTTGGTGATGGGGGCGAGTGAGTGGTGTTGGTGATGGGGGCGAGTGAGTGGTGTTGGTGATGGGGGCGAGTGAGTGGTGTTGGTGATGGGGGCGAGTGAGTGGTGTTGGTGATGGGGGCGAGTGAGTGGTGTTGGTGATGGGGGCGAGTGAGTGGTGTTGGTGATGGGGGCGAGTGAGTGGTGTTGGTGATGGGGGCGAGTGAGTGGTGTTGGTGATGGGGGCGAGTGAGTGGTGTTGGTGATGGGGGCGAGTGAGTGGTGTTGGTGATGGGGGCGAGTGAGTGGTGTTGGTGATGGGGGCGAGTGAGTGGTGTTGGTGATGGGGGCGAGTGAGTGGTGTTGGTGATGGGGGCGAGTGAGTGGTGTTGGTGATGGGGGCGAGTGAGTGGTGTTGGTGATGGGGGCGAGTGAGTGGTGTTGGTGATGGGGGCGAGTGAGTGGTGTTAGTGACGGGGGCGGGTGAGGGGGCGAGTGAGTGGTGTTGGTGAGGGAGCCGAGTGAGTGGTGTTGGTGATGGGGGCGAGTGAGTGGTGTTGGTGAGGGGGCGAGTGAGTGGTGTTGGTGAGGGGGCGAGTGAGTGGTGTTGGTGATGGGGGCGAGTGAGAGGTGTTGGCGATGGGGGCGAGTGAGTGGTGTTGGTGAAGGGGCGAGTGAGTGGTGTTGGTGAGGGGGCGAGTGAGTGGTGTTGGTGAGGGGGCGAGTGAGTGGTGTTGGTGAGGGGGCGAGTGAGTGGTGTTGGTGAGGGGGCGAGTGAGTGGTGTTGGTGAGGGGGCGAGTGAGTGGTGTTGGTGAGGGGGCGAGTGAGTGGTGTTGGTGAGGGGGCGAGTGAGTGGTGTTGGTGAGGGGGCGAGTGAGTGGTGTTGGTGAGGGGGCGAGTGAGTGGTGATGGTGATGGGGGCCAGTGAGTGGTGATGGTGACAGGGACGAGTGAGTGGCGAGGAAGGCGAGTGAGTGGCGAGGGGGGCGAGTGAGTGGTGAGGGGGGCGAGTGAGTGGTGTTGGTGAGGGGGGTGCAAGGGAGTGGTGAGGAGAGCAAGTGAGTGGTGTTGGTGAGGAGAGCAAGTGAGTGGTGTTGGTGAGGGGGGGCGAGTGAGTGGTGTTGGTGAGGGGGGGCGAGTGAGTGGTGATGGTGAGGGGGGCGAGTGAGTGGTGATGGTGAGGGGGCGAGTGAGTGGTGATGGTGGGGGGGGCGAATGAGTGGTGATGGTGAGGGGGGCGAATGAGTGGTGATGGTGAGGGGGGCGAATGAGTGGTGATGGTGAGGGGGGCGAATGAGTGGTGATGGTGAGGGGGCGAGTGAGTGGTGTTGGTGAGGGGGCGAGTGAGTGGTGTTGGTGATGGGGGCGAGTGAGTGGTGATGGTGAGGGGGCGAGTGAGTGGCGATGGAGAGGGGGCGAGTGAGTGGCGATGGTGAAGGGGCGAGTGAGTGGTGATGGTGAGGGGACGAGTGAGTGGTGATGGTGAGGGGGCGACTGAGTGGTGATGGTGAGGGGGGCGACTGAGTGGTGATGGTGAGGGGGGCGAGTGAGTGGTGATGTTGCGGGGGGGGGCGAGTGAGTGGAGTTTTTGAGGGGGGGTGCGTGGTGTTGGTGAGGGGGTGGCGAGTGAGTGGTGTTGGTGAGGTGGGCGAGTCAGTGGTGATGGGGGTGAGTGAGTGGTGTTGGTGATGGGGGCGCGTGAGTGGTGTTGGTGATGGGGGCGAGTGAGTGGTGTTGGTGATGGGGGCGAGTGAGTGGTGTTGGTGATGGGGGCGAGTGAGTGGTGTTGGTGATGGGGGCGCGTGAGTGGTGTTGGTGATGGGGGCGAGTGAGTGGTGTTGGTGATGGGGGCGAGTGAGTGGTGTTGATGATGGGGGCGAGTGAGTGGTGTTGGTGATGGGGGCGAGTGAGTGGTGTTGGTGATGGGGGCGAGTGAGTGGTGTTGGTGATGGGGGCGAGTGGGTGGTGTTGGTGATGGGAGCGAGTGAGTGGTGTTGGTGATGGGGGCGAGTGAGTGGTGTTGGTGATGGGGGCGAGTGAGTGGTGTTGGTGATGGGGGCGAGTGAGTGGTGTTGGTGATGGGGGCGAGTGAGTGGTGAGGAAGGCGAGTGAGTGGTGTTGGTGAGGGCGCAAGTGAGTGGTGTTGGTGATGGGGGCCAGTGAGTGGTGATGGTGACGGGGACGAGTGAGTGGCGAGGAAGGCGAGTGAGTGGCGAGGGGGGCGAGTGAGTGGCGAGGGGAGCGAGTGAGTGGTGTTTGTGAGGGGGGGCGAGTGAGTGGTGAGGAGAGCAAGTGAGTGGTGTTGGTGAGGGGGGCGAGTGAGTGGTGTTGGTGAGGGGGGCGAGTGAGTGGTGTTGGTGATGGGGGCGAGTGAGTGGTGAGGAGAGCAAGTGAGTGGTGTTGTTGAGGGGGGTGAGTGAGTGGTGTTGGTGAGGGGGGCGAGTGAGTGGTGATGGTGAGGGGGGCGAGTGAGTGGTGATGGTGAGGGGGCGAGTGAGTGGTGATGGTGAGGGGGGCGAGTGAGTGGTGATGGTGAGGGGGGCGAATGAGTGGTGATGGTGAGGGGGCGAATGAGTGGTGATGGTGAGGGGGGCGAATGAGTGGTGATGGTGAGGGGGCGAGTGAGTGGTGTTGGTGAGGGGGGCGAGTGAGTGGTGTTGGTGAGGGGGGCGAGTGAGTGGTGATGGTGATGGGGGCGAGTGAGAGGTGTTGGTGATGGGGGCGAGTGAGAGGTGTTGGTGATGGGGGCGAGTGAGAGGTGTTAGTGATGGGGGCGAGTGAGTGGTGTTAGTGATGGGGGCGAGTGAGTGGTGTTGGTGATGGGGGCGAGTGAGTGGTGTTGGTGATGGGGGCGAGTGAGTGGTATTGGTGATGGAGGCGAGTGAGTGGTGATGGTGAGGGGGCGAGTGAGTGGTGTTGGTGAGGGAGGTGAGAGAGTGGTGAGGGGGGCAAGTGAGTGGTGATGGTAATGAGGGTGAGTGAGTGGTGATAGTGATGGGGGCGAGTGAGTGGTGAGGTGCTGGGCGAGTGAGTGTTGTTGGTGATGGGGGCTAGTGAGTGGTGATGGTGAGGGGGTGAGTGAATGGTGATGGTGAGGGGGTGAGTGAGTGGTGATGGTGAGGGGGTGAGTGAGTGGTGATGGTGAGGGGGTGAGTGAGTGGTGATGGTGAGGGGGTGAGTGAGTGGTGTTAATGAGAGGGCGAGTGAGTGGTGTTGGTGATGGGGGCGAGTGAGAGGTGTTGGTGATGGGGGCGAGTTGGAGGTGTTGGTGATGGGGGCGAGTGAGAGGTGTTGGTGATGGGGGCGAGTGAGTGGTGTTGGTGATGGGTGCCAGCGAGTGGTGATGGTGATGGGGGCCAGTGAGTGGTGATGGTGACGGGGATGAGTGAGTGGCGAGGAAGGCGAGTGAGTGGCGAGGGGGGCGAGTGAGTGGTGAGGGGGGCGAGTGAGTGGTGTTGGTGAGGGGGGCGAGTGAGTGGTGAGGAGAGCAAGTGAGTGGTGTTGGTGAGGGGGGCGAGTGAGTGGTGTTGGTGATGGGGGCGAGTGAGTGGTGAGGAAAGCAAGTGAGTGGTGTTGGTGAGGGGGGCGAGTGAGTGGAGTTGGTGAGGGGGGCGAGTGAGTGGTGAGGGTGAGGGGGGCGAGTGAGTGGTGATGGTGAGGGGTCGAGTGAGTGGTGATGGTGAGGGGTCGAGTGAGTGGTGATGGTGAGGGGGGCGAGTGAGTGGTGATGGTGAGGGGGCGAGTGAGTGGTGATGGTGAGGGGGCGAGTGAGTGGTGATGGTGAGGGGGTGAGTGAGTGGTGATGGTGAGGGAGTGAGTGGTGTTAATGAGAGGGCGAGTGAGTGGTGTTAATGAGAGGGCGCGTGAGTGGTGTTGGTGAGGGGGGCGAGTGAGTGGTGTTGGTGATGGGGGCGAGTGAGTGGTGTTGGTGATGGGGGCGAGTGAGAGGTGTTGGTGATGGGGGCGAGTGAGAGGTGTTGGTGATGGGGGCGAGTGAGAGGTGTTGGTGATGGGGGAGAGTGAGAGGTGTTGGTGATGGGGGCGAGTGAGAGGTGTTGGTGATGGGGGCGAGTGAGAGGTGTTGGTGATGGGGGCGAGTGACAGGTGTTGGTGATGGGGGCGAGTGAGAGGTGTTGGTGATGGGGGCGAGTGAGTGGTGTTGGTGATGGGGGCGAGTGAGTGGTGTTGGTGATGGGGGCGAGTGAGTGTTGTTGGTGATGGGGGCGAGTGAGTGGTGTTGGTGATGGGGGCGAGTGAGTGGTGTTGGTGATGGGGGCGAGTGAGTGGTGTTGGTGATGGGGGCGAGTGAGTGGTGTTGGTGATGGGGGCGAGTGAGTGGTGTTGGTGATGGGGGCGAGTGAGTGGTGTTGGTGATGGGGGCGAGTGAGTGGTGTTGGTGATGGGGGCGAGTGAGTGGTGTTGGTGATGGGGGCGAGTGAGTGGTGTTGGTGATGGGGGCGAGTGAGTGGTGTTGGTGATGGGGGCGAGTGAGTGGTGTTGGTGATGGGGGCGAGTGAGTGGTGTTGGTGATGGGGGCCAGCGAGTGATGATGATGATGGGGGCAAGCGAGTGGTGATGGTGATGGGGGCCAGTGAGTGGTGATGGTGACGGGGACGAGTGAGTGGCGAGGAAGGCGAGTGAGTGGCGAGGGGGGCGAGTGAGTGGCGAGGGGAGCGAGTGAGTGGTGTTTGTGAGGGGGGGCGAGTGAGTGGTGAGGAGAGCAAGTGAGTGGTGTTGGTGAGGGGGGCGAGTGAGTGGTGTTGGTGATGGGGGCGAGTGAGTGGTGAGGAGAGCAAGTGAGTGGTGTTGGTGAGGGGGGTGAGTGAGTGGTGTTGGTGAGGGGGGCGAGTGAGTGGTGATGGTGAGGGGGGCGAGTGAGTGGTGATGGTGAGGGGTCGAGTGAGTGGTGATGGTGAGGGGGGCGAGTGAGTGGTGATGGTGAGGGGGCGAGTGAGTGGTGATGGTGAGGGGGCGAGTGAGTGGTGATGGTGAGGGGGTGAGTGAGTGGTGATGGTGAGGGAGTGAGTGGTGTTAATGAGAGGGCGAGTGAGTGGTGTTAATGAGAGGGCGCGTGAGTGGTGTTGGTGAGGGGGGCGAGTGAGTGGTGTTGGTGATGGGGGCGAGTGAGTGGTGTTGGTGATGGGGGCGAGTGAGAGGTGTTGGTGATGGGGGCGAGTGAGAGGTGTTGGTGATGGGGGCGAGTGAGTGGTGTTGGTGATGGGGGCGAGTGAGAGGTGTTGGTGATGGGGGCGAGTGAGTGGTGTTGGTGATGGGGGCGAGTGAGAGGTGTTGGTGATGGGGGCGAGTGAGTGGTGTTGGTGATGGGGGCGAGTGACAGGTGTTGGTGATGGGGCGAGTGAGAGGTGTTGGTGATGGGGGCGAGTGAGTGGTGTTGGTGATGGGGGCGAGTGAGTGGTGTTGGTGATGGGGGCGAGTGAGTGGTGTTGGTGATGGGGGCGAGTGAGTGGTGTTGGTGATGGGGGCGAGTGAGTGGTGTTGGTGAGGGGGCGAGTGAGTGGTGTTGGTGAGGGGGCGAGTGAGTGGTGTTGGTGATGGGGGCGAGTGAGTGGTGATGGTGATGGGGGCGAGTGAGTGGTGTTGGTGATGGGGGCGAGTGAGTGGTGTTGGTGATGGGGGCGAGTGAGTGGTGTTGGTGATGGGGGCGAGTGAGTGGTGTTGATGATGGGGGCGAGTGAGTGGTGTTGGTGATGGGGGCGAGTGAGTGGTGTTGGTGATGGGGGCCAGCGAGTGATGATGATGATGGGGGCAAGCGAGTGGTGATGGTGATGGGGGCCAGTGAGTGGTGATGGTGACGGGGACGAGTGAGTGGCGAGGAAGGCGAGTGAGTGGCGAGGGGGGCGAGTGAGTGGCGAGGGGAGCGAGTGAGTGGTGTTTGTGAGGGGGGGCGAGTGAGTGGTGAGGAGAGCAAGTGAGTGGTGTTGGTGAGGGGGGCGAGTGAGTGGTGTTGGTCAGGGGGCGAGTGAGTGGTGAGGAGAGCAAGTGAGTGGTGTTGGTGAGGGGGTGAGTGAGTGGTGTTGGTGAGGGGGGCGAGTGAGTGGTGATGGTGAGGGGGGCGAGTGAGTTGTGATGGTGAGGGGGCGAGTGAGTGGTGTTGGTGATGGGGACGAGTGAGTGGTGATGGTGAGGGGGGCGAATGAGTGGTGATGGTGAGGGGGCGAATGAGTGGTGATGGTGAGGGGGGCGAATGAGTGGTGATGGTGAGGGGGCGAGTGAGTGGTGTTGGTGAGGGGGGCGAGTGAGTGGTGTTGGTGAGGGGTGCGAGTGAGTGGTGTTGGTGAGGGGGGCGAGTGAGTGGTGATGGTGATGGGGGCGAGTGAGAGGTGTTGGTGATGGGGGCGAGTGAGAGGTGTTGGTGATGGGGGCGAGTGAGAGGTGTTAGTGATGGGGGCGAGTGAGTGGTGTTGGTGATGGGGGCGAGTGAGTGGTGTTGGTGATGGGGGCGAGTGAGTGGTATTGGTGATGGAGGCGAGTGAGTGGTGATGGTGAGGGGGCGAGTGAGTGGTGTTGGTGAGGGAGGTGAGAGAGTGGTGAGGGGGGCAAGTGAGTGGTGATGGTAATGAGGGTGAGTGAGTGGTGATAGTGATGGGGGCGAGTGAGTGGTGAGGTGCTGGGCGAGTGAGTGTTGTTGGTGATGGGGGCTAGTGAGTGGTGATGGTGAGGGGGTGAGTGAGTGGTGATGGTGAGGGGGTGAGTGAGTGGTGATGGTGAGGGGGTGAGTGAGTGGTGATGGTGAGGGGGTGAGTGAGTGGTGATGGTGAGGGGGTGAGTGAGTGGTGTTAATGAGAGGGCGAGTGAGTGGTGTTGGTGATGGGGGCGAGTGAGAGGTGTTGGTGATGGGGGCGAGTTGGAGGTGTTGGTGATGGGGGCGAGTGAGAGGTGTTGGTGATGGGGGCGAGTGAGAGGTGTTGGTGATGGGGGCGAGTGAGAGGTGTTGGTGATGGGGGCGAGTGAGAGGTGTTGGTGATGGGGGCGAGTGAGAGGTGTTGGTGATGGGGGCGAGTGAGAGGTGTTGGTGATGGGGGCGAGTGAGTGGTGTTGGTGATGGGGGCGTGTGAGTGGTGTTGGTGAGGGGGCGAGTGAGTGGTGTTGGTGAGGGGGCGAGTGAGTGGTGTTGGTGAGGCGGCGAGTGAGTGGTGTTGGTGAGTGGGCGAGTGAGTGGTGTTGGTGAGGGGGCGAGTGAGTGGTGTTGGTGAGGGGGCGAGTGAGTGGTGTTGGTGAGGGGGCGAGTGAGTGGTGTTGGTGAGGGGGCGAGTGAGTGGTGTTGGTGAGGGGGCGAGTGAGTGGTGTTGGTGAGGGGGCGAGTGAGTGGTGTTGGTGATGGGGGCGAGTGAGTGGTGTTGGTGAGGGGGCGAGTGAGTGGTGTTGGTGAGGGGGGCGAGTGAGTGGTTATGGTGAGGGGGCAAGTGAGTGGTGCTGGTGATGGGGGCGAGTGAGTGGTGTTGGTGAAGGGGCGAGTGAGTGGTGTTGGTGAGGGGGCGAGTGAGTGGTGTTGGTGAGGGGGCGAGTGAGTGGTGTTGGTGAGGGGGCGAGTGAGAGGTGTTGGTGAGCGGGCGAGTGAGTGGTGTTGGTGAGGGGGGCGAGTGAGAGGTGTTGGTGATGGGGGCGAGTGAGAGGTGTTGGTGATGGGGGCGAGTGAGAGGTGTTGGTGATGGGGGCGAGTGAGAGGTGTTGGTGATGGGGGCGAGTGAGAGGTGTTGGTGATGGGGGCGAGTGAGAGGTGTTGGTGATGGGGGCGAGTGAAGTGGTGTTGGTGATGGGGGCGAGTGAGTGGTGTTGGTGAGGGGGCGAGTGAGTGGTGTTGGTGATGGGGCGAGTGAGTGGTGTTGGTGATGGGGGGGCGAGAGTGTGTGGTGATGGGGCGAGTGAGTGGTGTTGGTGATGGGGGGAGTGAGTGGTGTTGGTGATGGGGGCGAGTGAGTGGTGTTGGTGATGGGGGCGAGTGAGTGGTGTTGGTGATGGGGGCGATGAGAGTGTTGGTGATGGGGGCGAGTGAGTGGTGTTGGTGATGGGGGCGAGTGAGTGGTGTTGGTGATGGGGGCGAGTGAGTGGTGTTGGTGATGGGGGCGAGTGAGTGGTGTTGGTGATGGGGCGAGTGAGTGGTGTTGGTGAGGGGGCGAGTGAGTGGTGTTGGTGAAGGGGCGAGTGAGTGGTGTTGGTGAAGGGGCGAGTGAGTGGTGTTGGTGAGGGGGCGAGTGAGTGGTGTTGGTGAGGGGGCGAGGTGAGTGGTGTTGGTGAGGGGGCGAAGTGAGTGGTGTTGGTGAGGGGGCGAGTGAGTGGTGTTGGTGAGGGGGCGAGTGAGTGGTGTTGGTGAGGGGGCGAGTGAGTGGTGATGGTGATGGGGGCCAGTGAGTGGTGATGGTGACAGGGCGAGTGAGTGGCGAGGGAGGCGAGTGAGTGGTGTGGCGAGGGGGGCGAGGGTGAGTGGTGAGGGGGGCGAGTGAGTGGTGTTGGTGAGGGGGGTGCAAGTGAGTGGTGAGGAGAGCAAGTGAGTGGTGTTGGTGAGGGGGGCGAGTGAGTGGTGTTGGTGATGGGGGCGAGTGAGTGGTGTGGAGAGCAAGTGAGTGGTGTTGGTGAGGGGGGCGAGTGAGTGGAGTTGGTGAGGGGGGCGAGTGAGTGGTGTTGGTGATGGGGGCGAGTGAGTGGTGTTGGTGATGGGGGCGAGTGAGTGGTGTTGGTGATGGGGGCGAGTGAGTGGTGTTGGTGATGGGGGCGAGTGAGTGGTGTTGGTGATGGGGGCGAGTGAGTGGTGTTGGTGTGGGGGGCGAGTGAGTGGTGTTGGTGATGGGGGCGAGTGAGTGGTGTTGGTGATGGGGGCGAGTGAGTGGTGTTGGTGATGGGGGCGAGTGAGTGGTGTTGGTGATGGGGCGAGTGAGTGGTGTTGGTGATGGGGGCGAGCGAGTGGTGTTGGTGATGGGGGCGAGTGAGTGGTGTTGGTGATGGGGGCGAGTGAGTGGTGTTGGTGATGGGGGCGAGTGAGTGGTGTTGGTGATGGGGGCGAGTGAGTGGTGTTGGTGATGGGGGCGAGTGAGTGGTGTTGGTGATGGGGGCGAGTGAGTGGTGTTGGTGATGGGGGCGAGTGAGTGGTGTTGGTGATGGGGGGCGAGTGAGAGGTGTTGGTGATGGGGGCGAGTGAGTGGTGTTGGTGATGGGGGCGAGTGAGTGGTGTTGGTGATGGGGGCGAGTGAGTGGTGTTGGTGATGGGGGCGAGTGAGTGGTGTTGGTGATGGGGGCGAGTGAGTGGTGTTGGTGATGGGGGCGAGTGAGTGGTGTTGGTGATGGGGGCGAGTGAGTGGTGTTGGTGATGGGGGGCGAGTGAGAGGTGTTGGTGATGGGGGCGAGTGAGTGGTGTTGGTGATGGGGCGAGTGAGTGGTGTTGGTGAGGGGGGCGAGTGAGTGGTGTTGGTGAGGGGGCGAGTGAGTGGTGTTGGTGAGGGGGCGAGTGAGTGGTGTTGGTGAGGGGGCGAGTGAGTGGTGTTGGTGAGGGGGCGAGTGAGTGGTGTTGGTGATGGGGGCGAGTGAGTGGTGTTGATGATGGGGGCGAGTGAGTGGTGTTGGTGATGGGGGCGAGTGAGTGGTGTTGGGAAGGGGCGAGTGAGTGGTGTTGGTGAGGGGGGCGAGTGAGTGGTGTTGGTGAGGGGGCCAGTGAGTGGTGTTGGTGAGGGGGGCGAGTGAGTGGTGTTGGTGAGGGGCGAGTGAGTGGTGTTGGTGAGGGGGCGAGTGAGTGTGTTGGTGAGGGAGCAAGTGAGTTGTGTTGGTGAGGGGGCAAGTGAGTTGTGTTGGTGAGGGGGCAAGTGAGTGGTGTTGGTGATGAGGGCGAGTGAGTGGTGTTGGTGATGGGGGCGAGTGAGTGGTGTTGGTGATGGGGGCCAGCGAGTGGTGATGGTGATGGGGGCAAGCGAGTGGTGATGGTGATGGGGGCCAGTGAGTGGTGATGGTGACGGGGACGAGTGAGTGGCGAGGAAGGCGAGTGAGTGGCGAGGGGGGCGAGTGAGTGGGTGAGGGGGGCGAGTGAGTGGTGTTGGTGAGGGGGGGCGAGTGAGTGGTGAGGAGAGCAAGTGAGTGGTGTTGGTGAGGGGGGCGAGTGAGTGGTGTTGGTGATGGGGGCGAGTGAGTGGTGAGGAGAGCAAGTGAGTGGTGTTGGTGAGGGGGGCGAGTGAGTGGTGTTGGTGAGGGGGGCGAGTGAGTGGTGATGTGAGGGGGGCGAGTGAGTGGTGATGGTGAGGGGCGAGTGAGTGGTGATGGTGAGGGGGGCGAGTGAGTGGTGATGGTGAGGGGGGGCGAGTGAGTGGTGATGGTGAGGGGGGCGAGTGAGTGGTGATGGTGAGGGGGGCGAGTGAGTGGTGATGGTGAGGGGGTGAGTGAGTGGTGATGGTGAGAGGGCGAGTGAGTGGTGTTATGAGAGGGGCGAGTGAGTGGTGTTAGGTGAGGGGGCGAGTGAGTGGTGTTGGTGAGGGGGGCGAGTGAGTGGTGTTGGTGATGGGGGCGAGTGAGAGGTGTTGGTGATGGGGGGCGAGTGAGTGGTGTTGGTGATGGGGGCGAGTGAGTGGTGTTGTGATGGGGGCGAGTGAGAGGTGTTGGTGATGGGGGCGAGTGAGAGGTGTTGGTGATGGGGACGAGTGAGAGGTGTTGGTGATGGGGGCGAGTGAGAGGTGTTGGTGATGGGGGCGAGTGAGAGGTGTTGGTGATGGGGGCGAGTGAAGGTGTTGGTGATGGGGGCGAGTGAGAGGTGTTGGTGATGGGGGCGAGTGTGTGGTGTTGGTGATGGGGGCGAGTGAGTGGTGTTGGTGCTGGGGGCGAGTGAGTGGTGTTGGTGATGGGGGCGAGTGAGTGGTGTTGGTGATGGGGGCGAGTGAGTGGTGTTGGTGATGGGGGCGAGTGAGTGGTGTTGGTGATGGTGGCGAGTGAGTGGTGTTGGTGATGGGGGCGAGTGAGAGGTGATGGTGAGGGGGCGAGTGAGTGGTGTTGGTGATGGGGGCGAGTGAGTGGTGTGGTGATGGGGGCGAGTGAGTGGTGTTGATGATGGGGGCGAGTGAGGTGGTGTTGGTGATGGGGGCGAGTGAGTGGTGTTGGTGATGGCGAGTGAGAGGTGTTGGTGATGGGGGCGAGTGAGAGGTGTTGGTGATGGGGGCGAGTGAGTGGTGTTGGTGGATGGGGGGCGAGTGAGTGTGTTGGTGATGGGGGCGAGTGAGTGGTGTTGGTGAGGGGGGCGAGTGAGTGGTGTTGGTGAGGGGGCGAGTGAGTGGTGTTGGTGAGGGGGGCGAGTGAGTGGTGTTGGTGAGGGGGGCGAGTGAGTGGTGTTGGTGAGGGGGCGAGTGAGTGGTGTTGGTGATGGGGGCGAGTGAGTGGTGTTGGTGAGGGGGCAAGTGAGTGGTGTTGGTGAGGGGGCGAGTGAGTGGTGTTGGGAGGGGGCGAGTGAGTGGTGTTGGTGAGGGGGGCGAGTGAGTGGTGTTGGTGAGGGGGGCGAGTGAGTGGTGTTGGTGAGGGGGCGAGTGAGTGGTGTTGGTGAAGGGGCGAGTGGAGTGGTGTTGGTGAAGGGGGCGAGTGAGTGGTGTTGGTGAGAGGGCGAGTGAGTGGTGTTGGTGAGGGGGCGAGTGAGTGGTGTTGGTGAGGGGGTGCGAGTGAGTGGTGTTGGTGATGGGGGCGAGTTGAGTGTGTGGTGAGGGGGCGAGTGAGTGGTGTTGGTGAGGGGGCGAGTGAGTGGTGTTGGTGATGGGGGCGAGTGAGTGGTGTTGGTGAGGGGGGCAGTGAGAGGTGTTGGTGATGGGGCGAGTGAGTGGTGTTGGTGAGGGGGCGAGTGAGTGGTGTTGGTGAGGTGGGCGAGTGAGTGGTGTTGGTGATGGGGCGTGTGAGTGGTGTTGGTGAGGGGGCGAGGTGAGTGGTGTTGGTGAGGGGGCGAGTGAGTGGTGTTGTTGAGGGGGGGCGAGTGAGTGGTGTTGGTGAGGGGGGCGAGTGAGTGGTGTTGGTGAGGGGGCGAGTGAGTGGTTGTTGGTGATGGGGGCTCGATGAGTGGTGTTGGTGAGGGGGCGAGTGAGTGGTGTGGTGAGGGGGCGAGTGAGTGGTGTATGGTGAGGGGGCGAGTGAGTGGTGTTGGTGAGGGGGCGTGTGAGTGGTGTTGGTGAGGGGGGGCGAGTGAGTGGTGTTGGTGAGGGTGCGAGTGAGTGGGTGTTGGTGAGGGGGGCGAGTGAGTGGTGTTGGTGAGGGGGGCGAGTGAGTTGTGATGGTGAGGGGGCGAGTGAGTGGTGTTGGTGATGGGGACGAGTGAGTGGTGTTGGTGATGGGGGCGAGTGAGTGGTGATGGTGAGGGGGTGAGTGAGTGGTGTTGGTGAGGGGGGCATTGAGTGGTGTTAATGAGGGAGGGGGCGAGTGAGTGGGTGTTAATGAGAGGGGGCTAGTGAGTGGTGTTGGTGAGGGGGCGAGTGAGTGGTGTTGGTGATGGGGCGAGTGAGTGGTGTTGGTGAAGGGGGCGAGTGAGTGGTGTTGGTGATGGGGGCGAGTGGGAGTGGTGTTGGTGATGGGGGCGAGTGAGGTGGTGTTGAGATGGGGGGGCGAGGTGAGTGTGTTGGTGATGGGGGCGAGTGAGTGTGTTAGGTGATGTGGGGCGAGTGAGTGGTGTTGGTGATGGGGCGAGGTGAGTGGTGTTGGTGATGGGGGCGAGTGAGTGGTGTTGGTGATGGGGGGCGAGTGAGTGGTGTTGGTGATGGGGGCGAGTGAGTGGTGTTGGTGATGGGGGCGAGTGAGTGGTGTTGGTGATGGGGGCGAGTGAGTGGTGTTGGTGATGGGGGGCGAGTGAGTGGTGTTGGTGATGGGGGCGAGTGAGTGGTGTTGGTGATGGGGGCGAGTGAGTGGTGTTGGTGATGGGGGCGAGTGAGTGGTGTTGGTGATGGGGGCGAGTGAGTGGTGTTGGTGATGGGGGCGAGTGAGTGGTGTTGGTGATGGGGGGCGAGTGAGTGGTGTTGGTGATGGGGGCGAGTGAGTGGTGTTGGTGATGGGGGCGAGTGAGTGGTGTTGGTGACGGGGGCGAGTGAGTGGTGTTGGTGATGGGGGCGAGTGAGTTGTGATGGTGAGGGGGCGAGTGAGTGGTGTTGGTGATGGGGACGAGTGAGTGGTGTTGGTGATGGGGGCGAGTGAGTGGTGATGGTGAGGGGGTGAGTGAGTGGTGTTGATGAGGGGGGCGAGTGAGTGGTGTTGGTGAGGGGGGCGAGTGAGTGGTGTTGGTGAGGGGGTCGATGGAGTGGTGTTGGTGATGGGGGCTAGTGAGTGGTGATGGTGAGGGGGTGAGTGAGTGGTGTTGGTGAGGGGGGCGAGTGAGTGGTGTTGGTGAGGGGGCGAGTGAGTGGTGTTGGTGAGGGTGCGAGTGAGTGGTGTTGGTGAGGGGGCGATTGAGTGGTGTTGGTGAGGGGGGCGAGTGAGTGGTGTTGGTGAGGGGGCGAGTGAGTGGTGTTGGTGAGGGGGCGAGTGAGTGGTGTTGGTGATGGGGGCGAGTGAGTGGTGTTGGTGATGGGGGCGAGTGAGTGGTGATGGTGAGGGGGTGAGTGAGTGGTGATAGTGATGGGGGCGAGTGAGTGTGTTGGTGAGGGAGGAGGGCGAGTGAGTGGGTGAGGGGGGCGAGTGAGTGGTGAGGTAGGGGGCGAGTGAGTGGTGTTGGTGAGGGGGGGGGCGAGTGAGTGGTGAGGAGAGCAAGTGAGTGGTGTGGTGAGGGGGGCGAGTGAGTGGTGTTGGTGATGGGGGCGAGTGAGTGGTGAGGAGCGCAAGGGAGTGGTGTTGGTGAGGGGGGCGAGTGAGTGGAGTTGGTGAGGGGGGCGAGTGAGTGGTGAGGGTGAGGGGGGCGAGTGAGTGTGATGGTGAGGGGGCGAGTGAGTGGTGATGGTGAGGGGTCGAGTGAGTGGTGATGGTGAGGGGGCGAGTGAGTGGTGATGGGTGAGGGGGGCGAGTGAGGTGGTGATGGTGAGGGGGGCGAGTGAAGTGGTGATGGTGAAGGGGGTGTGAGTGAGTGGGGATGTGTTGAGGGAGTGAGTGGTGTTAATGAGAGGGCGAGTGAGTGGTGTAAGGTGAGGGGGCGCAGTGAGTGGTGTTGGTGAGGGGGGCGAGTGAGTGGTGTTGGTGATGGGGGCGAGTGAAGTGGTGTTGGTGATGGGGGCGAGTGAGAGGTGTTGGTGATGGGGGCGAGTGAGTGGTGTTGGTGATGGGGGCGAGTGAGTGGTGTTGGTGATGGGGGCGAGTGAGAGGTGTTGGTGATGGGGGCGAGTGAGAGGTGTTGGTGATGGGGGCGAGTGAGTGGTGTTGGTGATGGGGGCGAGTGAGAGGTGTTGGTGATGGGGGCGAGTGAGTGGTGTTGGTGATGGGGGCGAGTGAGTGGTGTTGGTGATGGGGGCGAGTGAGTGGTGTTGGTGATGGGGGCGAGTGAGTGGTGTTGGTGATGGGGGCGAGTGAGTGGTGTTGGTGATGGGGGCGAGTGAGTGGTGTTGGTGATGGGGGCGAGTGAGTGGTGTTGGTGATGGGGGCGAGTGAGTGGTGTTGGTGATGGGGGCGAGTGAGTGGTGTTGGTGATGGGGGCGAGGTGAGTGGTGTTGGTGATGGGGGCGAGTGAGTGGTGTTGGTGATGGGGGCGAGTGAGTGGTGTTGGTGATGGGGGCGAGTGAGTGGTGTTGGTGATGGGGGCGAGTGAGTGGTGTTGGTGATGGGGGCGAGTGAGTGGTGTTGGTGATGGGGGCGAGTGAGTGGTGTTGGTGATGGGGGCCAGCGAGTGATGATGGTGATGGGGGCAAGCGAGTGGTGATGGTGATGGGGGCCAGTGAGTGGTGATGGTGACGGGGACGAGTGAGTGGCGAGGAAGGCGAGTGAGTGGCGAGGGGGGCGAGTGAGTGGCGAGGGGAGCGAGTGAGTGGTGTTTGTGAGGGGGGGGCGAGTGAGTGGTGAGGAGAGCAAGTGAGTGGTGTTGGTGAGGGGGGCGAGTGAGTGGTGTTGGTGATGGGGGCGAGTGAGTGGTGAGGAGAGCAAGTGAGTGGTGTTGGTGAGGGGGGTGAGTGAGTGGTGTTGGTGAGGGGGGCGAGTGAGTGGTGATGGTGAGGGGGGCGAGTGAGTGGTGATGGTGAGGGGGTCGAGTGAGTGGTGATGGTGAGGGGGGCGAGTGAGTGGTGATGGTGAGGGGGCGATTGAGTGGTGATGGTGAGGTGCGAGTGAGTGGTGATGGTGAGGGGGGTGAGTGAGTGGTGATGGTGAGGGCGAGTGAGTGGTGTTAATGAGAGGGCGAGTGAGTGGTGTAATGAGAGGGGCGAGTGAGTGGTGTTGGTGAGGGGGGGCGAGTGAGTGGTGTTGGTGATGGGGGCGAGTGAGTGGTGTTGGTGATGGGGCGAGTGAGTGGTGTTGGTGATGGGGGCGAGTGAGAGGTGTTGGTGATGGGGGCGAGTGAGAGGTGTTGGTGATGGGGGCGAGTGAGAGGTGTTGGTGATGGGGGCGAGTGAGAGGTGTTGGTGATGGGGAGGCGAGTGAGAGGTGTTGGTGATGGGGGCGAGTGAGTGGTGTTGGTGATGGGGGGAGTGAAGGTGTTGGTGATGGGGGCGAAGTGAGAGGTGTTGGTGATGGGGGCGAGTGAGGTGGTGTTGGTGATGGGGGCGTGTGAGTGGTGTTGGTGTTGGGGGCGAGTGTGTGGTGTTGGTGATGGGGGGGAGTGAGTGGTGTTGGTGATGGGGGCGAGTGAGTGGTGTTGGTGATGGGGGCGAGTGAGTGGTGTTGGTGATGGGGGCGACGTGAGTGGTGTTGGTGATGGGGGCGAGTGAGTGGTGTTGGTGATGGGGGCGACGTGAGTGGTGTTGGTGATGGGGGCGAGTGAGTGGTGTTGGTGATGGGGGCGAGTGAGTGGTGTTGGTGATGGGGGCGAAGTGAGTGGTGTTGATGATGGGGGCGAAGTGAGTGGTGTTGGTGATGGGGGCGGAAGTGAGTGGTGTTGGTGATGGGGGCCAGCGAGTGATGATGATGATGGGGGCAAGCGAGTGGTGATGGTGATGGGGGCCAGTGAGTGGTGATGGTGACGGGGACGAGTGAGTGGCGAGGGAAGGCGAGTGAGTGGCGAGGGGGGCGAGTGAGTGGCGAGGGGAGCGAGTGAGTGGTGTTTGTGAGGGGGGGCGAGTGAGTGGTGAGGAGAGCAAGTGAGTGTGTTGTGTTGGTGAGGGGGGCGAGTGAGTGGTGTTGGTGATGGGGGCGAGTGAGTGGTGAGGGAGAGCAAGTGAGTGGTGTTGGTGAGGGGGGCGAGTGAGTGGTGTTGGTGAGGGGGGCGAGTGAGTGGTGTTGGTGAGGGGGGCGAGTGAGTGGTGTTGGTGAGGGGGCGAGTGAGTGGTGTTGGTGAGGGGGGCGAGTGAGTGGTGATTGGTGAGGGGGGCGAGTGAGTGGTGTTGGTGAGGGGGCGATGAGTGGTGTTGGTGAGGGGGGCGAGTGAGTGGTGTTGGTGAGGGGGGCGAGTGAGTGGTGTTGGTGAGGGGGGCGAGTGAGTGGTGTTGGTGAGGGGGCGAGTGAGTGGTGTTGGTGGGGGGGCGAGTGAGTGGTGTTGGTGAGGGGGGCGAGTGAGTGGTGTTGGTGATGGGGGCGAGTGAGTGGTGTTGGTGATGGGGGCGAGAGCGAAGTGAGAGAGGTGTTGGTGATGGGGGCGAGGTGAGTGGTGTTGGTGATGGGGGCGAGTGAGTGGTGTTGGTGATGGGGGCGAGTGAGTGGTGTTGGTGATGGGGCGAGAGTGAGTGGTGTTGGTGAGGGGGCGAGTGAGTGGTGTTGGTGAGGGAGGTGAGGTGAGTGGTGAGGGGGGCAAGTGAGTGGTGATGGTGATGAGGGTGAGTGAGTGGTGATGGTGATGGGGGCGAGTGAGTGGTGAGGTGGGGGCGAGTGAGTGGTGTTGGTGAGGGGGCGAGTGAGTGGTGATGGTGAGGGGGTGAGTGAGTGGTGATGGATGTGAGGGGGTGAGTGAGTGGTGTTGGTGAGGGGGTGAGTGAGTGGTGATGGTGAGGGGGGGGGAGTGAGTGGTGTTGGTTGAGGGGGGGCGAGTGAGTGGTGTTGGTGAGGGGCGCGAGTGAGTGGTGTTGGTGAGGGGGCGATGTGAGTGGTGTTGGTGATGGGGGCGAGTGGAGGTGTTGGTGATGGGGGCGAGTGAGGGTGTTGGTGATGGGGGCGAGTGAGTGGTGTTGGTGATGGGGGGCGAGTGAGAGGTGTTGGTGATGGGGGCGAGTGAGAGGTGTTGGTGATGGGGGCGAGTGAGAGGTGTTGGTGATGGGGGCGAGTGAGTGGTGTTGGTGATGGGGGCGAGTGAGTGGTGGTGGTGATGGGGGCGTGTGAGTGGTGTTGGTGAGGGGGCGAGTGAGTGGTGTTGGTG
>NC_054473.1:76359679-76362179 GCF_017639515.1 Carcharodon carcharias
TGTGTGTGGTGGAGTGAGTGAGGGTGTGTGTGTGTGTGTGGAGTGAGTGAGGTGTGTGTGTGTGTGGGGGAGTGAGTGGGGTGTGTGTGTGGGAGTGAGTGAGGGTGTGTGTGTGGGAGTGAGTGAGGGTGTGTGTGTGTGTGGGAGTGAGTGAGGGTGTGTGTGGGAGTGAGTGAGGGTGTGTGTGTGTGTGTGGGAGTGAGTGAGTGTGTGTGTGTGGGAGTGAGTGAGGGTGTGTGTGTGGGAGTGAGTGAGTGTGTGTGTGTGTGTGTGGGAGTGAGTGAGGGTGTGTGTGTGAGAGTGAGTGAGGGTGTGTGTGTGGGAGTGAGTGAGGGTGTGTGTGTGTGGGAGTGAGTGAGGGTGTGTGTGTAGGAGTGAGTGAGGGTGTGTGTGTGGGAGTGAGTGAGGGTGTGTGTGTGTGGGAGTGAGTGAGGGTGTGTGTGTGGGAGTGAGTGAGGGTGTGTGTGTGGGAGTGAGTGAGGGTGTGTGTGTGGGAGTGAGTGAGGGTGTGTGTGTGGGAGTGAGTGAGGGTGTGTGTGTGTGTGGAGTGAGTGAGGGTGTGTGTGTGGGAGTGAGTGAGGGTGTGTGTGTGGGAGTGAGTGAGGGTGTGTGTGTGTGTGGGAGTGAGTGAGGGTGTGTGTGTGGGGGTGAGGGTGTGTGTGTGGGAGTGAGTGAGGTGTGTGTGTGGAGTGAGTGAGGGGGGTGTTTGTGTTTGGGAGTCAGTGAGGGTGTGTGAGGGAGTGAGTGAGGGTGTGTGTGAGTGTGGGTGTGAGGGTGTGTGTGTGGGAGTGAGTGAGGGTGTGTGTGTGGGAGTGAGTGAGGGTGGTGTGTGGGAGTGAGTGAGTGTGTGTGTGTGGGAGTGAGTGAGGGTGTGTGTGTGTGAGTGAGGGAGTGTGTGAGGGTGTGGGTGTGTGTGTGTGGAGTGAGTGAGGTTGTGTGGGTGTGTGTGTGGAGTGAGTGAGGGTGTGTGTGTGGGAGTGAGTGAGGGTGTGTGTGTGTGTGTGGGAGTGAGTGAGGTTTTGTGTGTGGGAGTGAGTGAGGGTGTGTGTGTGGGAGTGAGTGTGGTGTGTGTGTGTGTGTGTGGGAGTGATGAGGGTGTGTGTGTGGGAGTGAGTGAGGGTGTGTGTGTGTGTGGAGTGAGTGAGGGTGTGTGTGTGGGAGTGAGTGAGGGTGTGTGTGTGTGGGAGTGAGTGAGGGTGTGTGTGTGTGGAGTGAGTGAGGGTGTGTGTGTGGGAGTGAGTGAGGGTGTGTGTGTGGGAGTGAGTGAGGGTGTGTGTGTGGGAGTGAGTGAGGGTGTGTGTGTGGGAGTGAGTGAGGGTGTGTGTGTGGGTGTGAGTTAGGTTGTGTGTGTGTGTGGGAGTGAGTGAGGGTGTGTGTGTGTGGAGTGAGTGAGGTGTGTGTGTGTGTGTGTGGGTGTGAGGTGGGTGTGTGTGTGGGAGTGAGTGAGGGTGTGTGTGTGGGAGTGAGGGTGTGTGTGTGTGGGAGTGAGTGAGGGTGTGTGTGTGTGGAGTGAGTGAGGGTGTGAGTGTGTGTGTGTGGGAGTGAGTGAGGGTGTGTGTGTGGGAGTGAGTGAGGGTGTGTGGTGTGTTGAGTGAGGGTGTGTGTGTGTGGAGTGAGTGAGGGTGTGTGTGTGTGGGAGTGAGTGAGGGTGTGTGTGTGTGGGAGTGAGTGAGGGTGTGTGTGGGGGAGTGAGTGAGGGTGTGTGTGTGGGAGTGAGTGAGGGTGTGTGTGTGTGTGTGGGAGTGAGTGTGGGTGTGTGTGTGGGAGTGAGTGAGGGTGTGTGTGTGGGAGTGAGTGAGGGTGTGTGTGTGGGAGTGAGTGAGGGTGTGTGTGTGTGGGAGTGAGTGAGGGTGTGTGTGTGGGAGTGAGTGAGGGTGTGTGTGTGTGTGGGAGTGAGTGAGGGTGTGTGTGTGGGAGTGGAGTGAGGGTGTGTGTGTGTGTGTGGGAGTGAGTGAGGGTGTGTGTGTGGGAATGAGTGAGGGTGTGTGTGTGGGAGTGAGTGAGGGTGTGTGTGTGGGAGTGAGTGAGGTGTGTGTGTGGGAGTGAGTGAGGGTGTGTGTGTGGGAGTGAGTGAGGGTGTGTGTGTGTGTGTGGGAGTGAGTGAGGGTGTGTGTGTGGGAGTGAGTGAGGGTGTGTGTGTGTGTGTGAGTGAGTGAGGGTGTGTGTGTGTGTGGGAGTGAGTGAGGGTGTGTGTGTGGGAGTGAGTGAGGGTGTGTGTGTGTGGGAGTGAGTGAGGGTGTGTGTGTGTGTGGGAGTGAGTGAGGGTGTGTGTGTGGGAGTGAGTGAGGGTGTGTGTGTGGGAGTGAGTGTGGGTGTGTGTGTGTGGGAGTGAGTGAGGGTGTGTGTGTGGGAGTGAGGGTGTGTGTGTGGGAGTGAGTGAGGGTGTGTGTGTGTGTGTGGGAGTGAGTGAGGGTGTGTGTGTGGAGTGAGTGAGGGTGTGTGTGTGTGTGTGGGAGTGAGTGAGGTGTGTGTGTGTGTGGGGTGAGTGAGGGTGTGTGTG